>NC_045428.1:23430640-23730640 GCF_902635505.1 Sarcophilus harrisii | reverse complement strand
CAACCTCTTATTTTTTCCCAAAGCAATTGAAGGTGTGGTGGGTTTTAGAGTTGTTTTTTTCTTTCTGATTAATGATTTTTGGAGATTTTTTTTATGACTAGAAATGTTTCTTTTTTCATTGAGTGTTGTTTTATCCTTTGCCTTTTTTTTGGAGAATGGCGATTTTTTATAAATTGAGAATTTCTCAATTTATTGAAATTTTTACGTTTGCTTTTTTTCCCGTTTTTCTTTTTTTTGGCTTAGTGTTGTTTTGTGAAAATTTTTTGTTTGGTTAATGTTTTCTTTTTGTGATGTTGATTTGTTCTGCTTTGGCATAAAATTTTCCCAGGCTGAGAGGTAAACTCCCGGTTCCTTAATTTTTTTAATTTATTTTATGTGGTCCGTTTTGATTTTTTTGTGTCGGGTTATTGGCTGCCTAGCGTTTGTTTATTTTGGCTTTTTAACTTTTTATGTGTTTTGGGTTTGCAAAAGAGAGGTTGTTTTTGTTGCATTTTTCCCTTTAATTTTTTGAAAAATTGCCTTGCTAAAATTTTGGGCCCATTTTTTAGCTGGTACGGCCAAATTTTTTTGTTTTTTTTTTATTTTCCTTTTTTGACCTTTTTTTTCCATTGAATCGTTTTTTTTGGAAAAATTTTTTGGGTTTTTTTTAGGCAAATAAATGATTAGTTTGGGGGATTGTATCTTTTTTTATTTGTTTTCCCCCAAGAGTTTAATTTTTCCAATTTTAGAAGTGTGGTGGTTTGGGTTTTTGTTTAAAGTTTTATTTTTTGCAGAAGCCTTTTTTTTGTGTTCTTTTTTAAATGGAATTTTTAGATGTTGGAGTTGTGAAAAGGGAAATGCGATGGGCGGTGGGGGGGTAATAATTTTTGCGGTGTTTATTTTTTTTAAATTTTGGGGTTTTTGGTTTTTTTGGTGGTGATGGGGCTTGTTTGCTGTTGGTTTTTTTTTTTTTTACGGCTGGGGGCGGGGCGGGGGGGGGGAAGTGGGGAAATTTTTTTGGGATTTTGGCGGGGTGTTGTTTTGCCTTTGATGGCTATGGGTTGGGGGCGTTATGTTTTTTGGGAAAGTTTGCTTTGTTTTTGGGTTTTTTTGGGGGTGGGAAATGGGGTGAGGCAATGATTTGTGGGGGGAGGGGGAAATTGGGTTAGGCGGATGGTTTTTCGGTTTGTGGTTTTTGGTGGAAATTTGGCGGATGGGGTGTGTTTTTTTGGGTGGTTTTTTTGGGAATTTTTGCGGTATTTTTGGGTGGCTGGTTTTAGAATGGTTTGGTTTTTTTTTTTTTTGTGGGGCCGGTGGTGGGGCGTGGTGGTTTTGTTTAATTTTGCTTGGATAATGGGGGGGATGATGGGCCTTTTAGTGTTTATTTTGGGATGGTTTTTGGCTTTTTGCGGGGTGGCTGTTTGCTGGGAGTGGGTTTTGCTTGTTGGGGTTGCATGTTTTTGGGGGGGGGTGATTTTTTGTTTTGCTTTTGGGGCACAATGGGTTTGGGGCATTGTTTTTAAATGTTTGTAAATTATGTAAATTATTTGCCCTGGGATTTTTTTTTTTGGAGTTGTTTTATGTTGTTTTGTTTTTTTTTTTGGGGGATTTGGATTATTTTCTTGTTGTGGGGTTTGGGTTTTTTTGGGTAGGTTTTGGCTTTTAGGGGCAAAATTATGTGAGTAAATAATTTTTTTTTTACTTTTGCTAGTGGAAAGTTTTTTGCTTTTGTTTCTTTTTTTTTTTTCTTTTAATTGGGATGGCTTGTTTGTTTTTTTTGTTTTTGTTAATTTTTTTATAGAAATTTTTTTTTACTTTTTTCTTAGGGTTATGTTTTTTTTTTTTTTATTTTTTTTTTTTTTTTTTTTTTTGGGTTTTGGAGGTTTTTACTGTTTGTTTTTTTTTTTTTTTTTTTGTTGGTTTAAGTGCATTTTTTTTTTCTGGGTTTTTTTTGGTGGTTTTGGGTGGGTTTGGGTTTTTTTTTTTTTTTGTGGCGTTTAAAAGAAAGTTGGGGTTTTTTTTGGGATGGTTTTTTGTTTTGATTGGTTGCTTTTTTGGTTTCTTTTAAATGTGGGGGTTTTTTTTCGGATTTTTCAAAATTTAGGCTTTTGTTTTTGCTTATTTTTTTTTTTTTGTTTTTTTGTGTTTTTTTTTTGGTAGTTTAAATGCTGGGAAGGGTATAGGGGTTTTTTTTTGTTTTTGGGGTTTGCTTTTTTAAAATGGCTTTTTTGTGGTTTTTGGTGTTTTTTTTTTTTTAATTACTTGGGGATTTGGAATGTGGATTTTGGGTTTTGGGGGTTTTTTTTTTTGGTTTTTTTGATTTTCTTCTTTAAATGTGGTTTTTGTAAAAATATGTTGTGGGTTTTTTTTTGGAGTTTTTTTGGTTTTTTTTTGGGGATTTTTTTTTTTGTTATTTTAAATTTGGCTTTTTTTATTTTAAAAGTGGGTTTTTTTTGTTTTTTTTTTTTTTTTTTTTTTTTTTATTATTTTGATGTTTTTTTTCTTTTTGATTTTTCTTTTTTTTTTTTTTTTTTTTCCTTTTTTGGGAGGGTTTTTTTTTTTTTTTTTTTTGTTTTGTTTTTTTTTTTTTTTTCTTTTTTTTGGGGTTTTTTTTTTTTTTTTTTTTTGGGGTGGGGGTTTTTTTTTAAAAAATGTTGGGTTTTTTTTTTTTGGAGAATTTTTGGATTATTTTAAATTTTTTTTTTTTGGGGTTTTTGGGGGGTGGGTTTTTTTTTTTTGTGGGAGTGGTTTTGTTTTTTGTTTCTGGGGGCTTTTTTTTTGGGCGTGTTTTTTGTAAAATGGGTTTGGTTTTTTTTATATTTGGGTTTGAAAGGGATTTTTGGGGGTTGTTTTTTTTTTTTTTTTTGGGTTTTTGGGTTTTGTTTTGGGGTTTTTGTTTGTTTTTGTTTTTAAAAAAATGGTGCTTGTTTTTTAAATGTTTTTTTTTTTGGAAGTGTGCTTAGGTTTTTTTTTTCTTTTTTGTTTTTTTTTTGTTTTTGGTATTTTTTTTTTGGGTGGGGGTTGTTTTTTGGGTTTTTGGTTATTTTTTTTTTTTTTGTTGGGGTTTTTTTAAAGTTTTGGGGCCAGTTTTTTTTGGGGTTTTTTTGGGTTTTTTTTTTTAAGGTGTTTGGGCTGTGCTTTTTTTTTTTTTTTTTTTTTTTTTTTGGATATTTTTTTTTTCTTTAAATTTTTTTTTTGGGTGGTTTTTTTTTTCAATTTGTTTTTTAGGAAATTTTGTTTTTTTTTTGGTTTTTTTTGGATTGGGTTTTTTTTTTTTTAGTTTTTTTTTTGTTTGTTTTATTTTTGTATTTTTTGTTGGGTTTTTTTTTTGTTTTTTTTTTTTTTACCCTTTTTGGCTTTTTTTTTTTTTTATGAATTTTTTTTTTCTGGTTTATTTTGTTTTTTTTTTGTTTTTGTTTTTTTTTTGCAAAATTTTGGGCTTTTTTTAATTTTTGTTTTTTTTTAAATTTGGTTTTCTGGAGGCTTTTTTCCCTTGGCGGGGTTTTTTTTTGCTTTTGGGGTTTTTTTTTTCCCCGTGGCGGGGGGGTTTTTAAGGTTTTTTTCCCTTTTTAAATTTTTTGAGATTTTTTGGGGTTTTTGGTGGAGCTTGGGGGAAATTTTCAGTTTGTTTTGTTTTTTTAGGTTTATTGACTTTTTTTTTATGAATGGGGGAGTTTTTTATTTTTTAAGAAAGTTTTAGGGAGTCCCAGGGTTTGGGGCCAGTTCCTGCAGAAAAGGGGAAAGTGTAAACTTGGGTTCTTGGCTCTGAGGTTGGGGATTTTTTGAGGAAGCCTTCCCCAACGGGGTGGATTCCCCCTGGCCGACACCCAAGTGCCCGGGCTGGTGGGCTACTTCCCCCTTAGAATGGGGGCAAAGTTTGAGGCTGGATTTGTGGGCGGAGGTTTAGAGTCACGGCCTTTTCTGGCTCGCCCCGGGAATTAAGTTTTCCCTATCCCCTTGAAAAATTTATGGAAGAAGCCCCCCTGGCAATTTGGACTACCCAGGCTTGTCCCTCCTCGTGCCCAGGATCCCTTCTAAGGGCCCTTCTTTTGGGGCGTTGGTTAATCTTTTTCACTTTTTGTTTGAGGGGAAAAATTTCCCCTGTCTTGCTATTTCCTCCTAACCCAATTTTTGGAAGATGAGTTTTCTTCCTTTTATTTTCATTTATCTTTTGGTTGAACAAAGATTTTTGAGGGGAATAAATTGATAAAAAAAGAAATTTAGAAAGTATTTTTTATTTGGTTCCCCCTTGTATTTTATTTTTTTTAATTTTCAAAAAAAAAATAATTTAAAATCATATTTTAGATAGAAAAGGCCACACCAGGGCCCATTTTATTATGTAAATGATTATATTATTCATTTTATCCAAGCTTTCATTGTCCTTTCTCCATCTTTTTAGTGCTCAAGGATCTTCTCAAGTGCCTATCTTATAATTCAGGTCAAAAAGAATTGAATAATAACTCTTTAGTGTCAGTCACAAAATCCAAGAGTTGGGTATTGTCCAAAGAGGAGAAAAATCTGTCCTTGTACTCAAGGTATTTATATTCTACTAAATTCATATTATTCTTTAAAAGGAATACTGAAAAGTCTGTTCTAAAGCATCACCCTTTCCATTATATCATGTTATCTTTCTGGTTGGATATCATAAGATTACTGAGGAACACATTGGATTAAAAAAAAAAAAGAAACTAGAAGAGAAATAATAATAATAATAATAATAATAGACATTCTTCTTGTATTTCACGTTTTGTTATACATAATATCTTATCTGACTCTCATAACTCTGTGAAATCCCAGAAAAGAAAGTTATTGTTAGTAAATCCTTGACACTCTTTGCCATCAGAAACCACTACTTTACCATTAATAATGTCATGAAAGAGTCTTCTTCACAATCTTCCTTGCCACTGCACCCTAATAACCATTAGACATTTACATTTGACTTGAAATTGAAACCTTTCATATATGCTGTCTCCATTGTTAGAATACACACTATTTGAGGACAGGGTTTTGTTGTTTTATCCCTTAGAATACAGCACAGTGTTTTGCTCATAGTTAAGTGCTTTATACATGCTTTTCTCATTCATTTATTCATTCATTCACCTACTATGTGCAAGACATATAAGAACAGAAAAAAAGCTTCATAATTTGAAGGAAAGTGAGACAAAACAGTGACACTATTAAGAAAATATTTACAAGATGAACTATTATTTAAATAATCTAAGAATTCTAGGAGATAAGGGTGAAGAGGAAATTCAATCCAAAATACTGCTTATTACTACTGTGAATCATCACATCATCATCATCATCATCATCATCATCTAGCTTGTGCAGTAATACCCAGGGTTAGAAGGAGAGATGGCATGGATATATGAAAATCAAGATTATTACATTATCATAGAAATCAGGGGAAGTGTTTTCAGAATCAGAAAGTGTCCACTAGTCAAATGTTTGAAAATGAAAAAAAAAATTCATTGAATGAGGTTGCAGGATGACAGGATGGTCAGTGAAAAAGGATTTTTATTAAAACATTTGTGTATATATATATATATATATATATATATATATATATATTTAGCCATCACCTCATGATAAATTTTTATTAAATGCAAACTTTGTGTCAGGTGTTGGGGATAAAGACAAAATTAAAATATGTCCCTGACTTCAAGGAGTTTAATTTAAGTCTAATGGGGGAAATAATATGTGTATATATACCTGTAGGCAGAATATGTAGAAAATAAATGCAAGGCACTTTGGGGGAGAAAAACACTATCACCTGGGGTTATCAGGGAATATATCACAAGGGAAGTAATGCTTGAGCTGAGTCTTGAAAGAAATAAGAAATTGTAAGAAGCAGAGACAAGCAAGAAGAATATTCCAGATATGAGTGACAGCCAGTGGAATCTGAGAAAGTAGACTTCTATTTCAAGTGTTTTGTTGGTGAAAAAAAAATAAAAAAGAAGGACTGGAGCAAGAAAACATTTTGTTCCAGGTTAGAGAAAACCCTGTCAGTTTTTTTTTTTTTTTTTTGAGGTAGGTAACTATAATATCCCATATCTTTGTGATTCTGTAATACTATTTCCTTTTAGCTCTCTTATTCCTATAAGCAAAATAAGAAAAAAATAGATTCCCTTAAACTTCCCCAATATTAATAAACCATATTACATACTTATGTGTAGAATAACTTAATAAAAAAATGGTTAGTATCATAATAAAATTAAAATGAGAAAAAAAGTGAAAAGAGACAAAATATTCTCCATTAATACTTTGTTGTACAATGATCAAAAAATGATACTGCTTAATGATTAAATTTGTGATCATTAGAAAAAAAAACTTTTATTCATGGATTTTCTTTTATTTTGTTAGTTCATCAGTCTATAAATGACACAAACATGATTTTGTTTATTTTCCCCCAATACCATTCTCAAGAGCTTATTCACTGAGCACAAGCCCATCAATAGCCAATGTTAAAAATTTCTTAGTATAACACTTCTTCTGGCATGACCTGGTTTTGGATAAAATATCTCAACTAGAAAAGTTTTCTTTACCCTTGTCCTTTCTGATATAAGGAGAGTTAGTGTAAGTATGTATACTCATTCACACATGAAGACTAAATTGTACCTGATATTGAGGGAAAAGAGAAAAAAATCTTTGCAATCTATGTTAGCAAAGCACTAGACATTTTATGTGGAACTCTTTATAACCACAATTAGGTGATCTAATGATAAATAAAAACTTTTTTGTACTCTGAATTTTCATACTTAATATGGTGTCATAGAATCTATCCAATCCAATATTTCTCTAAATGAATGTAAAAATTCTTATTTTTCATTCAGAATAGATAAAATAAATAGTTCATAGGAAGGTTTAGACTCACAAAACAAATCACATTAATTGATAAATCAAGCCATAGTTTTTGACATAAACAATTATAGATCTACTAAAGCTTCTGCTTAATTGTAGTTAATGGTCACAGAATGAAAATGTGTAATTAATAGATTTTCAATATCAGTAGGGGGCTGAGTAACAATAATTATTCCTCTTGGAATATTAGTGAACAAATAGCATGATGGATTTTACATACTGTAATGAATATCTATGGGAGATTTTTAGAAGCATTATTTAAATTTGATAAAACACAAAATGATGAATGTAATTAGTATTATTTATGTATTCAGTCTGAAATTATTTAGTTTATACCCATTTCTGAAAATACACAAGTGTACTTACATTAATATATTGAAAAACCTTTTTTTTCCCAACTGAATTGGTGTTTTTCTTTTTTTTTTCATTTCAATTCAATCAAAATTACACTGAATGACTGGATTTGATTTTTCCCTTTTTTTTTTTTTTTTTTGTAAAGGGAGTAATGCCTCTAGCACTTTGGGTGAAAATCCTGTGGCTAATTTATGTGAGAGTATATATGAGAATCTCACAGCATGTAGGTGCCTGAATGAGTTGCCATCTATAGTGCTTAAAGAGATTCTGGGAATCAATGAAATAATAGATCCATTCAAGTTTTTGAGAATAACCCTAAACACCTCCAAGGGACATTACTAATAATGCATAACAAGCACTCGTGTCTGAGAAGTCTTCCAAGAATTCATTAAGGGAATGATAATACAACATCCTACCTTCCTGATCACACTTCTGCTTTACTGTTAAAGAAAAAAAAACTGTTCATTTTCCACATAGATAAAAGAGTAACCAATATGAAATATTGGTTGAAATTTCTATATCATTTTTTGGGAAAATTCATGCATCAACTTTGACTTTAAAATGAAACATTAAAATACAGATAGATATTTGGACAGATACATAGACATAGACACATATAGATATAGATATATAGTCTCTTTTCTGAATACTTTTTACATTGGGTGGTTTGGGCAAAAATTGTCAGTCAAGAAAACATAAGAGAATCATCAATGAATGATTTTCCATATTTACAAGAGTGTGAAAATGAAGAAGTGGGAGAAATTTGAAGCTGTTTAGTCATATTCTTCATTGCTTGACAATGCAATAAATAAAACACTGGGTCTTGAGTCAGGAAGTCCTGAGTACAAATCTACATTTAGACACTTATCAGCAGTGTGACTCTGGGTAAAAAATTTCTTCTGTTTGTTTCAGTTTCTCCACGCAAAAATGTGGATAATAATAACACTTTCTCCCAAGATTGTTATGAGCATCAAATGAGATTATATAATTAAATGCTTAGAAAACTGCCTGGCACATAGACACTAGACCATGATGATGATGATGATGATAATTATTATTTACCTGTTGTGGACTCCTCATTCATAGAGCAGAATGAATGGCAGAGCAAAGTACTGAAATCAAAATCAGGATGTTTGGGCTCAAGGTCTAAATTGCCATTAGCATGTTAATTCATAGAAGTCTGATGAAGAGGATAAATAGACATAATATCTTAAAAATTCTTGAAAACATGATAGTTTTCACTAAATGACTTGTTTTATCACAACAAACATCTCTTCCTTTATTTGCATTTCCAAAGCCAACATCTTTGTCTGAGTCATCATCATCATCACCTCTCAACAGAACTATTGTAAAATTCTAAGTAGAGTTTCTGCCTCAAGTCTCTTTTCACTTCAATAAATCCTTCATATAGCTGCCAAAGTGATTTTTCTAAATCCTTATTTCTGACTAAGTTAACTGCCTCCCCAATATACCACTTCTCAATAAACTAATGACTTCCCGTTTTATCTAGCTCAACTAAAAACTCTTATGTTTGTGATTTTGAGGCCTTCACAGCCTGATTCCAAACTGTTTTTCTTTAAAATAGATTACCTTCTTCCACACATGTTAAAATCCAAGAAAACAAGTCTTCTTGTATTGTTTTACAAACAACACTTCATCTTTCATCTTCAAGCTTTTCTGTTGGTTTCTTTCATGTCTAAAATGAACTTCCTTTTCTCCTTTCCTTGAAATCCCTAGCTCCCTTAAAAACTGAACTTTAGCACCATCTTGTGAACAAAGATTTTCCTGGTCACCTTCATGTTCTTGTTTCTGTTTCCATATGTGTTTTGTATATACATATATACATTCATATTGTTGCTATCATTTACATTCTTTCTCAAGAGCAGGGGCAGTTTCCCTTCTGTATTTTATCCCCAGAACAAAGAAAAATGTGTGAAACATAGTATATATTTTTTTTAAAAATCTAAATTGATTGCTCAATTTAAAAAAAAAAGTAATCTATAGACTGAGTCTACACGATAGATGTATGTATAAATAGAATTAAAGATAGACCATTCAGAAGGTTAACATGAAGCTCAATAAATTTATCTCTATAATATTTCTCTATTTTATCTTTAATAAATTTTGAAAATGGACAATGAATAGGACTCAGAATAGAAAAGGAGAATGAATATGGACTCAGTCACTTTTGATAAACTTCAGAGTTCTGTAAAGGCTCATTCTTCTTCCTAGAGGAAAGACAGGTAACCATATAGCAGATACTTATTCTTTGGGTAATGGTGTTGTTCTGTCAGTATGCTATGAAACATAACATTATCTGAAGAAACAAGATATGTAGATATGTATGTACTATGAAAATACAAATATGCACACAGAGGTATATGCTTTACTCATTTCATATGTTTATATATATGTATATGTGTATGTATATGTTGATGTAAAAGAGAGGGATGAATAGGTAATTTATTTAATTAATTAATAATAATTAAATGATAATTGATTGTATGTTATAGATTTCAAAAGTATGCACAGCAAATTAGTAGGCAGAGAAAAGCATCTAGTATGTTGGTTGGAATCCAACGGTACTGGCCAAAAGGGAATGGATCATATAAGATAAACTGGCATAGACCAATTGTGATAAACTATGTTAGTGGGAGTTTAGGAATTGATTATATCAAATACCTATCAATATATCCAAGAATCAAAGTAAAATAAATAAATCTACAAAGACCCATAAGGTTTCTCTCTCCTATAAAAATAAACAAATCCTCAAAATACTAAGTTTCAAGGAGAATTTTGATTTGTGTTTTTCTAAATGTATGTGAAACTTTATCTATTCCTAGAAGAATAGAGGGTGAATTTTATGAGAAATTTTAGTGGGGGGGGGGGTAAAATTAGTATGAATTATCATTACTGATATTTTTAAAAAGCTATTTTTTGCTGCTGTTCTTCGTTTCTTGTTTCTTTTTCTATATGGTTTGACCCTTGGTGACACAGTTTTGTTTTGTTTTGTTTTGTTTCTTTGTCAGAGATATTGGTGTGATTTGCCACTTCCTTTTCCATCTTATTTTACAGAGGATAAAACTGAGGCAAGCAGAATTAAGTGATTGTCTGGGGTAACAGGCTCTAATGAGTGGTTGAGACCAGATTTGAGCTCATGAAGTTGAGTCTCTGCCTATAAATCCAATACTCTATTCATTATGCCATCTAGCCATGCTCAAACATCCTTTATAATCTGCTGAACCTTTACAGACTTATCTCAAAAGGATCTCATAATAACCATATAAGACAAGTACAATAAAAATCAATATTCCCATTTTAGCCATTGGAATTCAGAAGTTCTAAAAGGTTAAGCATCTTCCTTTTAATCATATAACTAGCAAAATCAGAACCAGAAATTCAATTCATATACATATATACATACACAGAGAGACAATGTGAGAAATTGAGAGAGCTTTGTGTGTGTATATGTGTATATATGGGTATATTTTTATGTGTTTATGCATATATATGTATATTATATATATTAATTGCCATTTGGAACAAATGAATGCTGGTCTGACAGAGGGAGAGATAAATTGAAGGAGTACAATGGATATCAGCTGAAGAAGATGATTAAAAAAAAATTATAAATCCTGCTGAGAAACAAAGGAGATAGCATGGGAAGAATATTGAGCAGGTACCTTCTAGTGCTCATGGGCAATGTTTCATGTTATATAGGTCCCTGAAGATATGAATAAAGTTGAGTTGAACTAATTGAGAGAGCCAATGCATTCCCTGGTGTTGGGAATAAAGCAGCACCAAATGCATATATAATAAACTATTCAAATCCCTCTAGATCCCTAGGGCCTTAGCTAGAATTGAGTAATAGCACTAATATAAAGATCCTGGCAATTTAACTTCTGGAATACCTAAAAAGAGCCAAGACAATATCATGTTAGATATTATCTTCATCCCCCACCAATCATATGGTGCTTTGGGCAAGTTGAGAGCGGTACAGTGAATAAAGTAAAGGCTTCACAGTTGGAAAGACATCAGTTTGAGTTTTTCCTCTGATACATTCCAACTCTGACTCTATTTGTCATATAAATGCTGAGTCATTATATAATTTGCAACAATAATGCTAATAGTTCTTATTTTTCAATTGTTTTTGCTCATATTCAACATGACACCATTTGGGGATTTCTTGACAAAATACTAGTTTACCATTTTCTTCTCCATTTTACCAGTGAGGAAACTGAGGTCAATAGATGTGAGGACCGCATTTAGCACCCAGGGTATTTTAAAATCAGCTGGAATCAGGATAAGGGAAAATCCTTGATCTTTATTCTTTGGGGAGGTGAAGGGGAATGGTAAACAAAGTGAGTGCAATCATGACAGGAATCGGCCAGCAGTGCCTCTGGTTCTCACACTCCACCCACCAAATCTTCTACTCAGTCTCCTATACAACACATCAAACTTGCACAGAGAGTGGGCAGGGCCATTCTTTCTTCAAGCATATATTAATAGAGAATTGTCCAATTGCTAATTAGCCTCAAGTGCTTGAACTCAGTGCATCTGCTCAACTTCAGCCTATTACAAACAGAGGTAAG
Source organism: Sarcophilus harrisii (assembly GCF_902635505.1). Lineage (NCBI taxonomy): Eukaryota > Metazoa > Chordata > Mammalia > Dasyuromorphia > Dasyuridae > Sarcophilus > Sarcophilus harrisii. Next base: position 23,718,854 of record NC_045428.1, on the reverse strand, counting down.
TGACTTTCTCAGAATCATATAGCAAGTATATATCTGAAGACAAATTTGAACTTTAGGCTTAGCCCCATGTAGCTGCCCTTAATAATAGCAGCAATAGTAATACTAATAATTATAGCTAATATAGCTACTTTTTGTTTAGCTCGTGTTGGCAAGCGGTTTTCTAAATAGCATCTCATTTTATCTTCACAATAAAACTGAAATAGGTATGCAATTATGATCCCTGTTTTGGGGCTAATGAAACCGAGTCAGAAGTTAAATGATTTAGTTTCATATGATGAGGATTTAATGCCAGAATTGATCTCAGATCTTCCTTATTCCAATTTGAACTTGCCACCAAATTACAAGAGTTGCTAATCTGCATTATTTTTTTTTTATAACCATAGAACTATGTACTCAGACTTAATGTGAATATATAATCTAATACAACATCTCTTATTTTTTCATGGGAAAAAGAGGCCCAGGAACATGGAAGTTACTTTAATGAAATCATAAAGATATTAACCATTAGAAATGGGAAGGCAAAAGAGAATTAAAGAATTAAACATAACCTCTTTCACACCTGATTCATGGATTCAGGGATCTTAAAGGAAACTTAAAACTCAAAATGAATTTCCTTATTCTATAGGTGAGGTAGCTTAAAGCCTGGAAAGTCAAGTTATTTTTCCAAATTTTCACAGGTAATGTAGCACAGATGAGATTTGATTCAAATTCTCTCACCCCCAAACCAATGCTTTTTCAATTGGACCATAGTTATAGGACTTACCTAGGTTATAGGACCTAATAAATCAGGATCACATCCATACCTAATTTAACCAACATATTAGAAATGAAATTACAATTGACATTAATGAAGAAAAAAAGTAGATTCATTTCAGTTTCTTAATATACTCTCAATTACAGTGGGAGAAACCCAAAGGAGGAAAATGCATTTATCTGGCTGTGTTCTTTTCTAAGCAGTGTTTCCCTTCAATGCCAATCATATTTCTTGATTATAGGAATGTTGCCAAAATGTGGAATGACATTTATAGCTGCATGCATGGATAAAATGAAAACCAGGCCTGAAATATATTCTACTTATCCCAGAGGTAGGGGGAAAGAGAGGAAAAAAATCACCTGGGAGAGATCTGACTGCTGTAAAAATATGTTCTGATACTATGATATCCATGATGGAACTAGCAAAGATGATTTATGGAGCACAAGAGAGACAAAATCCATGAAATAGAAATGTATGAGCAGGTGGAGAGCAGTACTGAATAGGAAATGAGAAAACAATGACCAGGAACATGTCTTGTGATAGACAGATCAGAAGGCCCTAGTATCTCCTTCAGTCCAAGATCCATTATTCGGAATAAACTTGGAAATATTGATGGAATGGAGCCCACAAGGAGTACAAGGTGAGGAATCTCTAGAACACATTTCTTGGCCATGTCAAAAGAACTCTTTCTCTCCTTGTTTTTTCTCTGTGTGTGTGTCTCTCTGGTTCTTTTTGTATCATTATATGTTTCTCTTCTTTCCCTCCTCTCTTTTTACACACACACACACACACACACACACACACACACACACACACACAGCAATCCTGAATTCTTGCTTTAATTTGCTACCTCACCAGTTAACTGTCCCTATTCTTCTAGGATTGTTTTCTTCCTTGCCCTTTTCTCCATCTTGGGCCTACTATGATTCACTCACACAATCCCCTTCGTTTATATTTTTTATAGAACCCTAACCTTATCCCTTACAGGAAAGAGAGGCAAAACAGAAGCTAATTGGCCTAGAGTGTTGGCACTAGATACAATAGTCTGACTGCCACAGTTGTTTTAGCTCTGTCCCATGCAAATGCTTTCCTCTTAGCAACAATATGGAATCATATCCCGAAAATGTTCAAGTGCTTCCTCTAACCATTGATGGCTCATGAATACAATCACTGAAGTTCCATTCAATATAAGTATTGCTTTCTTTTAATCAGGCATAATTATAGCATCTACTTCCCCAAGTTGTTGTGAGATCAAATGAATATAGTATCTGTAAAGTGTTTAGTACAGTTCCATTGTTAACTATTATTGATACAATCAAAGCAATTCTATCTATGAATGCACATTAGTAAGTGTATAAAACACTTATGTAATTTATTATCTTAGACAATTTGTCTGAGGCACTGATATGTGCTATGCTTTTCAGAATGGAAAATGTGGAACTTGCAACCAGGTCATCCTGATTCTGAGGTTATTTTTCTATTCTCTATTTTATAGTGTTGCTCAACCTTAAACATCATAGGAATTTAACATATGCTTATGGATTTGAATTCAATTGAGCATCTGTATTCCATCTTTCTGGAAGGTAAAGAGTGGCTAATTCAAAGATATAGACAATGGAATGGAATGATACAATCTAAATTGAGTAGGAATAATTGACATGCTATTTCTTTTCTATTTAGCAGTAATTTATTTGTGCTACTCAATACCTCAGCAATTGTGGGGAAAGAAACATAGTGCCATGTGAATGACTAAGCATTCAAAACAAGTAAAATTTTAATATATTCAATAAGATGTCCTTATTTGGAATATATTAATATTTTAGTATTTATTATATCTGACAAATTGTTAGATATATTCAAGAAATATAAAAATGTGCTTCTATCACACCTTCCTCTTATATACATCTAAAAGGAGACATATTAAAAGATAACTGTTATTCAGAATTCTCCAGGGTTCTAAGACTTGCTTTAATGCAACTTGCTTTAATGTTTATGCTTATTATCACTTCTCTGGTGGAATAATTTCATTATTTTCTTCTGGCTAATTATTGAAATTGTCTACAATTTCACTCCTTTCAATCAAACTATGTAATGGGTAAATGTGATTTTATCACTAACCATGTATGTACTAATGAATAACTATTTAATGACTTTTTAATTAATTTATAAATATTATTGGACTTCAAAAGTGACGTCATCAAAATGAGTTATGAAATAGGAAAGAAGCTATATTCTGAAAGTGTTGTGGATAATTAAAATATCACACAGTAAAATAAATAAATAAAAACCTCACAAATGAAATCAGTTGTTCTACAAAAAGGAAAAAAAAAAATGAACAATACTCTCCTTTATAGGAATCCATGTCAAATTGTGTGTGTATATTTATTTGATAACTTTTCATTTCAGGTTTGTTATTTTAGGATATTTGAAATTCATTTCTTTCTATTTAAGGTTATTATTGTTATTACCATGGACAAACACCGTAAATTATGCCAAGTAAATTATGTCAACAAACATTGGCCTTCAGTGAATTTCACTACATATGAGCACACTGAAAAACATGACAAATTATGAATTGCATGGCAGAAAGGAACAAAGGTATAACTTTCATGAAACAAAAAACATCATCAGAGAAATGTAGAACAAGAGCAAATAAACATCCTGGTTGTGAAACAAAATGTGATGGATACTTTGTGTTCTCTTTTATCCAAGTAACATCAATGAAATTTAGGAGAGGTCTTAATGTAGTAGGTAGATTGCCTGTGGTAAGCTTATGGGAGGAAATAAACATGAGTCAATGATACAACTTATAATTAAGTATATATTAAGTGCCTCTTATGTAGCAGGAATTGTAATAGACTCACCTAGGATGAACAGAATGAGGATGGATTAAAATGATTATAATGCATTTCAAAGATTCGTTAAAGCCTCAAGAAAGGGAAGTATTATCCTTAGAAAAAGAGGTCACACAATACGAGATAAATTTCATATTTATTGGCCAATATCGTTGCCATGTGAGAAAAGTCCAGAGTCAAAAGAAATAACCATAACAGGCTGCACGTAGAGTTGCCACATACATATTGTTGTATCTGATGGAAGTGACTGAAACTGGAGACTGATAGAATTGTATATTTCATTAAACAAGATAGAAATATAAGAGGTATATGGGTGTGTATACAGGTGTTTAAGCAAAACTAAGACCTCTTCTAAGGATCTGATGAGCCCTTTTCAAGGCTGCTCATCCACTTTGGTGTCTACTAGGACACAACTGTCACCTGTAGCTCCAAGAAGCTCATGCAACAGCTCCTCCCTCCCCCAGGTAAACAGTTTTGGCAGATGAGCTAAATCAGTTTGAGGCTCCAAACTCCTGATGAGTTAGATGGGTGTCTACCACCAAAACAGGAAGACTTCCCACATAGAAATAGGTGAATGTGAACGATTTGCTCCTACAGCCAAGAAGGAAGCTGAAGCCAAAATGTAGAGTGTTCAGAGCTTGTCAGTTTTCAAAGACACCCAGGTTATCCATTGCATCCCAGGACATGGCCATTCATCTTGATGTTTGTTTTGTCACTGGACTTTCACAGTTAAAAGAGGGAATGAACTTGTTGATTTTGTCCAACTCTGTCTCATATAAAATCAATCCATATCAAAGTCAAGAAATTGTATCATGGTATCATTTTACTTTCTTAAAAAATGAAAGATAAGCTAATGTAGAGGAAAAACTTGAAAGACATATGTAATGGGTATATACATATACATGTCAACAAACACATATTTTTATTTGTGTGTGTGGTTGTGTGTGTGTGTGTGTGTGTGTGTGTGTGTGTGTGCATGTATTGGTGATCATTTTTAAGGCAAAGGTGAGGGTGGGAAAATATGTACATTTTAATTTTGTAATATATTTGAAAGGAATAGCAAGTTGTACATGTTAGATTTACAGTTTGATGTGCAACCATATTTATATTCTATTATGTTATGGAAATGCTTATTTTACTCAATAAATTTAAAATACTTTTCTTTAAAAAAAAGAAAATCAATGTGAGATATGCAGGTTGTCCAGAAGGGGAAAAAATTTATTGAAAATTTTTATTATATTAGACATATCCTTAGGTTAATCTTAATTTGGAAATTTTAAGTGATATAGTTAATCATTATTACAGAAAATTGTCTAAAGAAGAAAAATAGAATTCAAATATATAATCACTGTGGTTTTGTATATTTGTTTCTGTTAATAGGACAACATCTTAAAGATAAAGCAAATAAAAGATAAAGCAAATAAGGGAAATCTGTGATGATCCTTCTCTTTTGATAATAGAAAGATAAGAGAAGAAAGAACATTCAATTTGGAATTAGAAAACCTGAATTTCATTCTGAACTTACTGTTTCATTCATGAACTGATTCAGTAAAATCTCATTTTAACATTAACAATTTGCTGAATTACAGTTTTTTACTCTTCAAACTATCTCAATTGATACATGCACTACTTAGCTCAAAAGGTAGAAATGAGGAAAGGGAAATGTAATAAAAATTTAAAGCTCTATGAAAATATAGTGTGATATCATTGTCTTTATTAGAGATAACTATGAGTTGTTAACAATAACAGAATTGGAAGAATAATGATAATAATAATGGTATCCCCTCATTAGTCAATTAACATTTAGTTTGCTTGAATTTATGGTAAAAGTGCTTATATTCCCTGGAAATTTTTCCTATGTGTCTACATTGCTTCCTGTTTTTAAAACAATTATTTTTATGATAGTAAACTGATTTTACTTTCTATATTTTGAAGATTGTTGTTGTGATTGTTTTCAGACAAAGCAGTGCCATATTTATGCAAACTTACTTTTCTCATCCATTCAGATAATACTTTATTATATATATATATTGCTTTTAATGATTATGTTAACTTCCTTATGTTATATCTTTCTAACATTTTTGATATAAATCTAATTTCATCAAAATGAATGATTTCTTGATTAAGATGGTATTATCAGACACATATATCTATAACACTGAATTTCTAATCCATTTCACTTGTGTATATTTGAATGAAATCAAAGCTACTTTATAAAAATATTTTTTTGGTTTCTTTAATAAATAAAAATGATTGTTGTAGTGAAAAAAAATGCTTATTCCTTGAGCACCAAATAAATAAAATTGATTGTAAATAAAATTAATTAATAAATAATATAATTAATTAATTAATGATTAATTAATAAAATCAATAATTTATGAATAATATAATAAATAAAAATGATTGTTGTAGTGAATCACAATATAACAATATACATTTTCAATCTGTATATATGTATATGTATATATTCAATCACAATATACAATAAACGTGTGTGTGTGTGTGTGTGTGTGTGTGTGTGTATCCTCTGTGGAACTCTTATTGGTTTTTCCAGTAAAGAGTTAACTTCACCAAAAAAAAATCCTTGACTTCCTTTCCCTTAAATACTCAAATTCAAATAGTTGCAGTAGTTAAATAATGATTTTATATTTGAAAGAACAATCAGTGTTCCTGGGAAGAGTATTTTGGAATGAAGCCCATTATCTGTTAATATTACTATAGCACAAAATATACATGTGCCATTTTTCATTTAGGTAATAGATATACAAGGTTGTCTACTAGGGTTTTCAACTATAAATTTGTAATTTTGATGAGGATTGTGAAACAATAGAGGGTACTCAAAATTAAAAAAAAAATCTTTGCTTGAGCTAATATATTCTTTTTATGGAAAATAAATCACAAATTTATTTTATTTCATTTCTGTTTTTAAAAATTAATTTATTTAATGTTTTCCCCTGTTACTTCAAACAATTTTTTTAAAGATTTTTGAGTTCTAGATTCTCTCCCTTATTCCCAGACATAATTAAGAAACCACATGTGAGATTATACAAAACATTTCCATAAATGTGAAGTTGTGAAAGAAAATACAGATCTCCCACCCTAATGAAAATAAAAACCCTCAATAAAAATTAAGTTAAAAATAGAGAGACAGAGAAAGTAATAAAAAATGCTTCAATCTGTATCAAGATACAATAAGTTCCTTATCAGGATATGAAAATGATTTTTCATCATAGGTCCTTCAGAGCAATGGTGGATGATTGTACTACTGATAATAACAAAGTCATTTATAGCTGATCATCCCAGAAAATTGCCATCACTTTGTATAAAGCATATTTCACTTTGTTCATGGAGAGCATCCTGCTCATCATTTCTCAAATAATAATAATATTCCATCATAGAAACTTGCTTTGAATTTTTTTTAACAAATACTATTACTAATTGCATCTCTCTATTTATTATTTCTACTTTCACCCTGTCCTTCCTCCCTCCTACGTGTTTTGCTATTGACTGTTCCCCTCCCAATATGCCCTCTATTTGATCATCCTTCACTCCTTCCCAAGTCCTATTCCCCTTCTATTTTCCTGCAAGGTAAGATACATTTCTATAATCCTACTGAATATTTATGTTATTTCTTATTTGAGCTAATTCTGATGAGAATAAGGTTTGCTCACCAACTTTTCCACCCCACTTTCTTCTCCACTGTAAAAGCTTTTTTCTCGTCTCTTTATTGATGGCAGATAATTTGCACCATTCCCCGTCTCCCTTTTTCTTTCTTCTAGTACATTCCTCTCTCAGCCCTAAATATCATCATTTTTAAAATATATTATCTTTTCATATTCAACTTATGCCCATGTCTTCTATCTATATACACTACTCCTAACAGCCATAATAATGAAACATTCTGAGTTACACATATCATCTTTCCATGTAAAAATATAAACAGATACACCATATTAAGTCCCTTATATCATTTTCCTGATTACTTCCTTTTGCTTCTCCAGAATTCTGTATTTGAAAATCAAATTTTTCATTCAACTCTGATCTTTTCATCACAAATGCTTGAAAATCCTCTGTTTCACTGAAACTTTTCCTGTGAAGGATTATACTCAGTTTTCTGGGTAAGTGATTCTTGGTTGCAGTCCTAGCTTCATTGCTATATCATATTTCAAGCACTCCAGTCCTTTAATGTAGAAGCTGCCAGATCTTGTATTACCCTGACTGTGGCTCCATTATACTCGAATTGTTTCTTTCTGGATACTTGAAATATTTTCTCTTTGAGCTGAGAGTTCCAGAATTTGGCTATATCATTACTTGGGGATGCTATTTTGGGATCTCTTTCAGGAGGTGATCAGTAAATTCTTTCCATTTTTATTTTACCCTCTGGTTCTAGAATATCAGGATAAATTTTTTTCTTGATAATTTCTTGAAAAGTGAAGTCCAGGCCCTTGTTCTTATCATGATTTTCAGGTTGACCAATAATATTGAAATTATCTTTCCTGGATTCCTTTTCAGTTAAGTTGCTTGTCCAATGAGATAGTTCATCCCTCTCACCCCATTTTTTCATTTGTTTGGTTTTGCTTTATTGTGTCTTGATTTCTCAAAGTCATTAGTTTCCATTTACTCAATTCCATTTTTAAAGAATTATTTTCCTCTGTGAGCTTTTTATACCTCCTTTCCCAATTGATAAATTTTACTCTTTTAAAGACATTCTTCTCATCATTAGCTTTTTGTACATTCTTTTGCACCCTTCTCAATTCTTTCCATAATTATTCCTTTATCTCTCTTACTTGATTTTTAAACTTCCTTTTGAGTTCTTCCATGGCCTGAGCCCAATTCTTATTTTTTTTGGAGGTTTTGGATGTAGGAGCTTTGACTTTGTGATCATTTTCTGAGTATCCGTTTTGATCCTCCTTGTCACCATAATTTTCAATGGTTAGAAACTTTGTTTTCTGATTATTTTCTTAGCTTATTATTCAGATTTTAGCTTTTTGTTAAAGTTGGGTTCCATTTCTATGGTAGAGGGTGCACTGTTCCAAACCTCAGGTGTTTTTTTCCCCAAAATCCTTCTAGTTATCTGTTCACAAGCCCTAGAGTTGTTAGGGGTATCTCTACCCCACTGTAGCTATAGCATCTAGTGTGCTGGCCCCGGGCTAGGACTCTGGGGCTGTGCTGGGACTGCACACCAGATTCTTTACTCTGTTACCGCCACATATACTCTCCATTGTCCTTCTGAATTCTACCTCGTATCCCAGGATGAGAGGTCCAGAAGCTTCCAGTACTGCTGCTTATTTAGAAGTTTTGCTTCCCTGATGCTGGGGTCAGGGTCAGAGCTGGAGTTGGGGCAGGTCTGAGCTGGGATTGTGCACTGGGAGTCCCATTCTAGAGACCTTTTCTGCTGACCTTCCAGTTCTTCTTTGGTATCTCTGGTCTGAAAGGCAGGAAGCCACCAGTATTGCCACGAATTTATACTTCAGGCCTGGTGGGGGTTAGGGCTGCATCTGGAGTTGTGCCAACCTATTCTGTACTGGGACTACATGTTAGATTCCCTCCTTGTTGTCCCAACTTTTTCTATTGATCTTCTAAATTGCCTTAAATTGGAAAATGTTCTGCTCCATCATTTTGAGTATTCTTATGTCTAAAATTTGTTTAGAATCATCATTTAAAAGAATTTGGAAGTTTGGGGGAGAGTTTGGGCAAGTTCCTGCCTTTACTCCACCATCTTGACTCTGCCTCTGAGACAATATATTCTTAAAAAAATTTTTCAAGATATCAAAAAGAAAAAAGTAAAACAAAATGATTGAAAGGATTAGGGCTTACTGCAATTACTATATTATACCATTATTTTTCAGTTATTTCAATCATGCCTGATTCTGTGACATCCTCCCTTTTTGGGAGGGGGGAGGAAGATACTGGAATGATTTGCCATTTACTTCCCCAGCTCATTTATAGATAAGGAAGGGTGTAGGATTTCAAGGAATCCTAGTATCTCTGATGTGAAGGCTGCCAAGATCTTTTTCAAAGCTGCTTTCCACCTTTAGTTTCTACCTGATCTACATAACTCTCATCTGTGACTCCAAGAAGCTGTAATATATTCAATAGTCACACCCTAGTAAAACCATCTTAGCAGATGGTATAAATCACATTGATGTTAATTGGAGGTCTCATGCTCATCAGTGAATCAGGGGACTTTCTACCCAAAACATGTTGAAGACTTCTGGTAGAATGGGCAAATGAGAACCATTTTTTCCCACTGACCATAAAGTCAGCTGAAGCAAGTGCTGTGAAGTGCTTAGAGGTTAGTTAGACATCTAATCCACCAAGGTCATTTACTGCAGCTGGAACTATTACCCAGCATCTTCTCTCTGTCCTGCCACTGGATAGTGATGAGTTTGGAAGAGAGAGTGAGTCTGACAAGTTCATGCAATGCTACCTCACTTAAATCTAATTTATTCTTGAATCAAAATGCATCAACCATACCATTTTACCATTTTTACTTATCTCAAAGTCCTGTGGCTACAGGAAAGTGAAAAAGCACTTTTTTAAAGGCACAAATATATTGAGAATTGTAGTTACAATCCTGCACATAGGTGACCCGGATCATAGGGTCATCTTCTCACTGGAAGCAGCAGGGGGATTCAGAATCCCTGGGTGTCTGAGAAGTCTTTTAAGAACTGCAACATTAATTTCCTGGTGTAAGGTGGCCTAAAATTGTCGGCTTTACCAATCCTAACTTGATCACTGCAGTAGACAGAGATCCCACCCCATGGTCAAAACAATGCACAAAATCTTCAAATATGATTCTCCTCATCAGTCCATAGATTGTGCACACACTTAAGAACAACACAAAACCAGTAGATCAACAAGATAAATTGTTCTTATTGTGGAGAACTCAGGATATATCACATTCAAATTGTGGCCCTGAGTGAAACAAAACTGGCAAATAAAGATCAAGTTCTTGACATTGAAGATCAAAAGGAATTTGAGATACACAAATTTAAGGAATCTACCCCAAATGTTTATATAGACTATATGTGTTCAACCTGTGACAGAGCATTCTGAGCTCATATTGCCTATTCAGCCATAGCTGGACACACTATAACTTGACTCTAACTTAGTGATGTCATTTTGATCCTCTTTAACAATGAAAGACAAGAACCCATATAGATGAGCAAACTGAGACAAACAGTGATAAGTGACTTGTCTAGAATTATATAACTAGTTAAATGTCTGGAAAATATGTATATGTGTTATATATGTGTGTATAACAGCATATATAATGTATTATTATATATAATGATATAGGAAATTCCTATAGTCTGTTTTCCTCTTTCTGTACATAAATCAGAGTTCTTGAAAGAGATTGACCTACCATTAGATACACACATAAACATGCATGTATATATATGTATAGACACATACACACACACACACAAAATGAATAGGGGTAGCTACATTGTCTAGAATACCAAGTTAAATTGTTCATTGAGTTAAAAATCAATCTTGATATCTTGAACCATCATTGCAAATGGAATAAGAATTAAAACCAGAATACAAATCACTAAAAACTCCAATTCGGGATCAGAAGCCGAGTTCAAATTTCTTTTCTGACACTTATTACCTCTATCACTTTGGACAAGACCTTTAATGAACTTAGCTTTAATTTCCCAAATTTAGGAGATCGGACCTGATAGCCTCTACCATCCTTTCTAGTTTTATATATACTATCTTCTGGTCCAAAAAGGAAAAAAAAATGAACTAGATTACATTGTAAATGTTTAGTGCTTCTAGCAAGTGATCTCAGAACTCTCTAGCACATGTAAAAGCTGAGAAGAATTTCTTTTTAAATCCCATATTATTTTAGTGATGTTCTATGATTGCCAATAATGAACCACCATCCCTGAAGAATTCAAATGACTAGGTGCAGTAGAGTGAGGAAATCAGAATCCAGAGTTTGAAATTAGTCATCTCATGTCATGTGGAGAAAAAGTGACAGGCTGCCATTTCAACTCTAGTCATTTTATTTCAAACTTGGAATAAAATTAATCATGTTTTAGGCATTAAGTCATGCTATAGGTATAAATTGTATCTCTGATTCACAATAAAATGAGGTATTTTAATAGATACTTTGAGGGGAGAAAGGCCATACAGGCTAGAACCAAGATAACAGAAATAAGCCAGGAAGCTCTTTGAACTTTCCCAGTTTCTGTCATATATCACATGAAACTAAGCCTCAGAACAGTCTGACAGAATGAAACCACTCTCCTACTCAAGATAGATTAGACAACTTCAAGAAATGTCAATCTCACTTGGATTAAGGGGGTTTTCAGCCCTGCTCAGATGCCATCTGGAAAAGCCAGTGAAAAGGTCTTAATCACAGCTGAAAAGCAGCTAAAACCCTCCATTCTGGCTCAGTGGCAGAGCAGATCAGTGGGACAGCTTCCACTCACAGTTTAGCAGTCAAATTCATGGAAACCAGACTATTTCCTGGAAATAGCAGATAAAACTATTCCCTGCTGTGAGCAAAACATCAACTGCATGGGATCCTTGAGATCAAGCCAAGGCTCAGAGCTGCATGGAAGGCTTAAGACAGTGTCCCCTTCACCCCAAGAGCAGAGCTCAAATTTAAAAAGCACAAAAGAGGGAGAAAAAAAAAAGAAAAAAAATATACCTTTCTGGTGGGAAGATAATTTAAGGAAAATTAAGACTAATCCTTTCCTTAGTTTGCAAAGTGTTTTATATACATTATTTCATTTTATTTCATAAGAACCCAGTGGAAGAACAGGAAACTTTAACTCACTCTTTTGGGTATCAGAACATATCTGAGTCATGGAGAATTTACTAGGAATCCTTTTTTACTTTTTATTGTTAACAATTTTATTGTTTGGTGATTACTTCTTTACAATATAATTTGAAATCTAGCATTGCTATGGCACTTTTCTTTTATTTTTTTAAATTAATTCCCTTGATATTACTGAGCTTTCTTTCTTCTAGATGAATATAGATATTATTTTTTTCTAGCTCTATCAAAATTTTTGGGTGTTTGATGTGGACTCAATCAGTAAATTAATTAGCATAATTATAATTTGTTAAATTATGTACTTAGTCTACTCATGAAACTAGTTATTTTCCCAATTGTTTAATATGACTTTGTATGAAAAGTGTTTTTTTAGTTATGTCCATATAGTTCTTGGGTTTATCTTGGCAGGCAGACTTCAAAGTATTTTATATAGTTTTACATTTATTTTAAATTGAATTTCTCTTTATATCTCTTGTTATTAGGCTTTATTAACAATACAAAGAAATGCTAATGATTTATGTGGGCTTATATTATATCCTTCAACTTTCTAAAGTAATTAATAATTTCAAGAAGTTTTTTTTTGTTTGAGAATTATTTTCAAATTCATTTTACTAAAAAAAAGAAAAATCCCAGAAAATTAAAACAAAACAAAACAGAACAGAACAGTACATTTTTTAGTGCCCAGAAGAATGTCAGGGAGTATTCAAAATATATAACAACAAATTATCAGTTATAGTAAGAATATAAATAGTACAAGAAATGATATTCATTAGTGTCCAACTTTTTTTTTGCTTCCTTATAGGTTATTCTTTTGTTCTGTGCTGGGCACTTTTTAAAAAAATCTGTTTCAATACCCTTCCTCCTCCAAAAAGACTATAGTTAAGCATAGATATGAGTTATGTACATATATAGATACATACAAACACATGTACACTCCCCCCACATATATGCAAACTCATCCAAAACATATATCCAAAACAACATGAGTATGACTGACATATAATATACACTTCTTTTGTAACTGAATCTTTAAGTTTGATTTATCCCTTCTTTCTTATCTCTGTTAACTCTTCTGCTATAAAGCTGTTCCTTAACTTCCCTTGATATTACTTAAACTTTCCCTGTCCATGGATCTCTAAAGGAGAGATCTTCTTTCCTCCTCATTCTTTGCTTCCTCCGCATCCTTCCCCTCTTATTTCTTTATAAATTTTGAGAGTGTTTTACCTTTGATATTATATAAGTAGTGTTGCCTACTTAACCTATTCCTGATGTGAGTAGGCATCCAGAACTGTGAGCCCTTCTTCCTCCTCTATTTCTTTGGGTTATATTTCCTCTACACCTCTTTTATATAACATAATTATTATTTTTATCTTTTTCTAGTCATTTGCTTTTTTTTTTAAAAAAAATAGTCTCCTTAACTCTGCTCCAAACTTTCCTTTGAGTTAGCCAATTGCTGATATCAACCTTAAATATATGCTTACATTTCCATGTAAAAAACATAAATATTTTGTCCAATTTAAGTTCCTTGAAATTGATGTTTATTTTTGGCTATTCTAGGTCAAATTTTCTACTCAGTTTGAGTTTGTTGAAAGAAAGGCCTGGAAACCTGAAAATTTGTTGAATCCTTTTTTTCCTCTTCATTCCATACTATGGATAATTTTGTTAGATATCATATTTTTCTTCACAGGTCGAGTTTTTTTGATTATCAGTATATATGATTCCAGTACCTGCATTCTTTTATTGTGCTGTTAAGTCCTTTAAACTTACCCAGTGAGTGCAGAAGCAGTGGGCCAGGGATGCTGTTGACTTTGGGCACTTACAGAAGAACTGAGCTTTGATTTGAGGTTCCTGGTCAGAGGAGAGAGCAGAAGCAAAGATAAAAGCACACCTCCACCCTAGGATTAGAAGTGCTTACACTAAAAGTTCTTATTTTAAAAATAGTAATGAACAGGCAAAGAAGAAAGATCCCAACCATAGAAACTCACTATGGGAATAAGGAAGACTACAATTGATCTTGAGAAGAGAATAGTGAAGTTTAAAAAAAAAAGCCTCTTCTACCCCAAAGAGTAACTTTAAACAGCTACCTGTTCAAGAAAAATTTAGAGAACTCAAAAAATAATTTAAAATAAAGTGAGAGAGCTTGTGGGAAAAAAAAAAAACTAAGAATAAAAGTAATAAACATAATCATCCCCCAAAAAAGAGGATTATGAAAAAATTTAACCAACTAGAAAATGAGATAAAGCATCTTAAAGAGGAAAATAATTCTTTGAAATTTAGGATTGGGCAAGGGGAAGCAAGTGAAGTTAAAAGAGACCCAATTTATCTTGTACTTCTAGTACATGATTTTTCCCCTTTACTTCCTTTTTGAGCTCTTCATGAGTTCTTTTTGGAATTGAGATGACTTTCTGTTTTTCTTAGGGATTTTGACCAAAGATATTTTGACATTGTCATCCTCCTCTGAGTGTGTGTCTTGATCCATGTTACTACAATAGCTTTTATATGGTCAAATCATTTTGTTGTTCCTTTTGTTCATCCTTACTGCTCATTTCCTTGTCTTTTAAATTGGAGTTCTGCTCCCAGAGTAGAAGGGATAATGTCTCAGATTTCTTCTTCCAGGGGCTGCAGAACTTGACTTTTTACCTGGTACTGCACTGATGCTTCCCTGAGGTCCAGAGGGGACCCTCATATCTGGTGCTGCTGCACTGAGTGACTATTGTGAGGGATGGTGGCTCTCATTGCTGAAGACCATAGGGATCTGACAGCTTAATTGGTGTTAAGCCAGGATCCTAGTGTTGATATCTGATTTGTCCTGAGATTCTTGGGCAGTCTTTTTGCATTTCTGCAAAGCTACATCAAAATATGTGGTGTTTGGTTACTTGAGGCTTCGTCTTTGCCTTTGCACTTATCAGTTGGAGTCTATTTGTTTGCCTAGAGGCTACATTGAAGTATGCTGAAGCCAATGATAGTTTTTGGAGCTTGTTATGCTCATTTTGCTGACCATGATGAGGCATATGTGGGGTCCTTGTGTTGGAGTTCATCTGCTCCACAGCATTGGG
This sequence comes from Sarcophilus harrisii, assembly GCF_902635505.1. Classification (NCBI taxonomy): domain Eukaryota; kingdom Metazoa; phylum Chordata; class Mammalia; order Dasyuromorphia; family Dasyuridae; genus Sarcophilus; species Sarcophilus harrisii. The sequence goes on along the minus strand of NC_045428.1, from coordinate 23,703,392 downwards.
GCTCAGGATTTATTGCTGAGTTGCTGCATTCCTTCTGTCTTGAACTGTGCTCCCCTTTTAACTGAGACAGACCTTTATTGACAATCTCCCAAGATGTTTCTGCTCCAAAATTGTTCCACTCAATCTTTTTATTGGTTTTCTATTCCAACTTTTGTTTTGGGTTTCTATTTTTTAGGGTTTTTGACTTTTTTTTCCCCAAGTAGTTTCTAATGTATTGGTATTAATTGTTCATTAAATGTTTGATAGAATTCATTTGTAAATCCACTTGCTCCTGAAGATTTTTTTTCTTAAACAGATCATTAATGGCATGTTCAATTTATTTTTCTATGATCAGATTTTTAAATATTTTGTTTTCTTTTCTGTTAATCTTGAAAAATTAATTTGCTTTATTTTAATTTTTAATGAACTATTTTCTTCTGTAAGTTTCCAATTTGATTAATTCTGCTTTAAGTTATTTTTATCAGTGAATTTTGACTATTTTTCCATATAGTCAATTCAATTCTGTTTTTAAAGAAGTTATTTTCTTCTGTAATTTTTGTGACTCATTTACCAAGTTGTTAATATTTTTCTCATCATTTTCATCCTTTGCTCTCATTTCTTTGCTTAATTTTCCTCTATCATTTTTCTTCATTTTGATAATTATTTTAGCTCTTGTGGAAATTCTTGTTGAGCTTCTGTGAAATTCCTATTTTGTTTTAAGCCTTTGCTTATGATTGTTTTGATATCATTGTCTTCTGAACTTGTATCTTTTTTTCCATTCTCTGCAATAATTATATATGGTTAAATTCTCTTTTGTTGTTATTGTTTCTTCATTTTCCCAGTTTATTTCTTGATTATGAACTTCATGGCAAAGTTAAGTTATTATCCTTATGTGGGGGGAAAGAAAGGAAGATTTCTTCAATTTTCAGGTTGTTTCTCACAAGTGTTTTCAGAACTAGTTCTAAGTTGTTGTAATTTGAGAGACAAGGTTACTGCTCTCTTAATTTGAACTGTTTTTATCCAAGAAGGGTCCCTGATGCCTTGTGATTGCAATTGCTACTCTTTTCAGGGATCCGGCTTCCTTGGGAATAGAAGAAAAACTGATCTTCAGTACCCCTGCTCTCTCAATTAAAATTTCCCCATTCTTCTCTTAAACTGTAATTCACAGATGGGTATAGGAATTGAACTTGCAGAACAGGACGATTTGGTGCCCAGTGCCAGCACAGGGTTCTCCTATGACATTTTTCTTGATAGTTTTTCAGTCCTGTTTTTAAGTTCCCAAAGTTGCTGTTGCTTCTGTTACCACTATTTTTCCTAAGACTATATGGAATCCATATATACTTCAAGCCATTCTCTATCCCTTTGTCACAGATATTTCCTTCAAACATCACAAGATGACTTGAGCTAGGAGTATATTTTATTGTGATCCACTGTTGGCTCTCCCACTTCAGAATTCAAATAGAAATGCTATTTTAAAATTGTTTTGTAGGCAGAGTTTTGCAAAGAATTTGCAATTTTGAAAACTGTCTTTGCATACATGTTGAAAATTAAAAGCTATTATTTAAAACTTTTAAAAATTAAAAAAGAGTATAGGCATTAAAATTAATAATTAACAGGTAAAATAATGTTTGGTAGAAATGTTGGAACACTTTTTCTGAATTCCCCTCTAATCTGCCATGCTGCGGCATGTCCCATTGCATTTAACTTGCATTTTAATTTAACAGGTTATTAAAATACTGAGAGGCATCCTGGACAATGGAAAGATAAGAAACCTTAACACTGAGAGTGTTCCGGTTCTTGAACTGCCTGATGCATTCTGGCTATATGACAGTGAACAAAATTCCTTCAACTCTCACTGCCCTGAGGCTACCCCTAAAACAAGGATTATTAGTCTAATGCCCACAATTCCAAAGATGTCCATGGATGGATTTAAGGGATCCTTGAACTTAAATGGAAAATATTTTAAGGTATTTGGTTTACTTTATAACTCTATGTTTTTGACAATCTAAATTTTAAAACATTATGAAAAGAAATTCATAGATTTCAGAAGCAAAGGGATAATATTGCATGCAAACACAAACATATAAGTTCATGTACCCATATTCAAAATCTTAAAAATTTTAATTTTTAAATTAAAAAAATAAAACTTTTATTAAAAAAAGTTTCCAATCTACATCACTGAAGAATATTACCATGTACAAAATTTCTTTATTTTGCTCAAATCTCTGATTTTCACTAAGAAAGCACAACAAAACAAGGCAAACAAGCAAACAAAAAAACCTAAGGCATTGGATAAAAATAATATATTTTAATTATGTAATTTCTCTTAACAATCTTACAGAAAGTTTTAGGGATATGATTCATCTAATAGGGAGGGTATTTAGGTAATTAAGGGAGAGGCTCTTTTATTTTTAAATAATTATATTCCAATATATATATATATTTTTTACTAAATTAAATTCTTTGTTCCTGCTATTCTAGTAGAATACATATCATCTATACAATTGATCTGTTCTTCAGCTCTTTTAGGACAGCTGATGAGATTTTTTTTTTAAACTGGCACAAGTGTTGATATGCTCAAGCTGCTCCAGCTCATTACTATTCAATGCATCAATGACTATCCTTCCAATTACTTTGACAACCTGAGTAGTCTTACTCTTCAAGTTGTCTTGGAATCATTGATCCCAAGACCAAAGGATAAATGTTCAGAATGGCCTCCCTGATTAAAGTTGTCTTCCTATTCTGGCATCTGAATGATATAAAAAATGCTTAACTCTGTATATATCAGAGACTGTTGCCATGTAAAAAAAAATACCTATTCTCCCCTTCCCCCATCCAGGAGTGGGGGAAGATAAACTTATTTTCTTTTATTAATTTCAGAAAAAAATTTTAGGGGATTATTACTTCTCCCAATGTCCTATTATCAAAGAAAGATATTCACATTTATACAAAACAATCTATTTAATCAATATTTCTACCATTTTTTTCACTTTCTGAGTATTTGGTTTCAAAAAAAAATTATAGTCACTAAAAGTAAATGATCCACTTTGCAAAGTCTATAAGTATTTATAAAAAAAAAACATTAAATTAAATGTGCCAAGTATGTATTGAATATTGGGGATATAAAGGCCAAAACAATAGTTAGAATGAGGGGAGAAAAAAATTTGTGAAAGGCTACATACACACAAATATATATAAAGTAGATGGAAGCATAAAGTCATAGATATTTGAAAATTTTGTGATTGATTCATTGAAATATCAATAGTTTTTATATTGGCAATAATGTCGATTGATTAGCATATACCAGGGTTTCAAATGAACATTTTTGTGTTGCATTATAATAAATAAATGTGCAGTCATAATGCAAGTTCTCAAAGATAGTAAGGAATCTCTTAGATAAATTTACTCAACATGAAGGGGTTCTATACACATATTAGAAATAATGTAAATAAAAATTAAAAATCCTTAAGTGTCTCATGATCATTTCCATGAAAATTTTAAAATATTCAGAATCATTGTGTGTTTTGGCAATAATTTAAGTGCTTTTTTTCTCTTTCTTTTTCCTTGACGTTGGACCATTTCACCTGTCTAGTAAGTTTATTGGAAAGATAACTGGAATTGGAGTCAGAAACTCTTAATTCAAGTTATGATCCAGTTATGTGATATTCAGTGAAGTTCTAAATCTCTATAGGTTTCAGTTTTCACATCTTTAAAATGAAGAGGCTAGATTAGATATGCCTTCATTACCTCCCTCCTTTAAGTAATTGATACTATGATTCTAATATTTCTTCTCAGGAGAGATTAAAGATTTGATACTATTATAACTGATGTATCAGCTAGATATGGGGAAGTAGCAAATCCTTAGCCAATAGGCTTAGGTAGAAAGCTTAGTCTTGTATTATCTTTCTGTTGTTGGTCAAAGTTAAGTCTGAGTGGGTTCTTTAAAAAAAAAAAATGAAGATAGTTTTCTTCTCCATTTTTCTTTTCTCCTTTAAAAATGGCTCTTATAGTATATTAAAGATAACAAAAGTCGAGACCACTTACATAGTTCATCTGTTGTCCCTTCATTGTTGCTGCTCATTATTATGTGAGCTCCTTGAGAGTAGGGAGTGCTTTCCTTTGTATTCCCACCACATAGGAGAGTATGAAGGGCAAAGTCTTAGCTTGATAAATGTTTTTTGAATGATTGATTACATCATCAGAGCTCATTTTCTTCTAAGCATCCTTTGGCTATACATGCCTCTTCTTTATTTGCAAATTATTAGCAACATGCAGCATCCTACTATAGTGCTATCAAACATCTTCCCTATTTCCTGTATTCTTAATTTTAATTATTTCAAGAAGAAGTTATTTGAAGCTAAATGGGATATTAGATGTAATCTAATACAATATACTCAGTATGTAATTGAAGAAAACAAGACCCAGAGGGGTGAACAACCTACATTCATATACATACTGTGGAAGAGGTGAAATTCAAATGAAGGCCATCTAATTTAAAATTCACTGTTTTCTATAAAAATAAAAAAAAAGAAAACAAAAATAAAAACAGACATCCTTTTTTTTTTTATTTCTACACAGTCTTATTTTTCCAAGTATCCTTTCTTCTTCTCCTAGCAAAGTGCCACCCCCTAAAGAAGAAGTAAATAAATAAGCAAATAAATGAATGAATGACTAAGTAATTGTTTAAGTGGTAAAACAGAGATAATTAAGAAGTGGTCATTACACTGAAAAATATATGACAACATATTCAATGTTCTGTATCCATAATCCAACCTCTTCTTGGCAAAGGAATAAGAAGAGTTCTGATCTCATTTCCCTTCCTCCCTCCCTCCTTCCCTCCCTCCTTCCTTCTTTCCTTCCTTCCCTCCCTCCCTTCTTCCCTTTCTCCCTCCCACCCTCCTTCTTTTCTTCCTTCCTTCCTTCCTTCCTTCCTTCCTTCTTTCCTTCCTTCTTTCCTTCCTTCCTTGCTTCTATATAAGCATTTTAGTTTTTTTCTTAAATTTGCATTATTGAAAATTGCTTCCTATAATGATTTTTAATATTCATTGTTCTTTGATCACACAACATGTTGCCTCTTCTGATTCTGTGCTAGTGTCTGATTTATGACTAACAGTGGTCCTACAAAGTGATTTTCTGTGGCATTTGGTAATGTAGATTTAGTTAAAATCACAGTATTTCTCAAACATAATTCAGAAGTTTAGTGTGAGAGGAGAGAAGAAACATTGACTTTTTAGTTAGAGAACATGAGTAAAGATAAAACCTCTGTCACTTATTACCTGTGTTATTGTGTAGAAGTCACAGTTTCACTAGACTCAGTATGAAAGGGTTAGACAAGATGGTCTCTTCCAGTTCTAAACATGTGATCTATATTATTCCTCAAATCTAGGACAAGCTAACTGCCTGAATTATCTTTTTGTTCATTATTAATATATTTACTAACTGGTTGTGCAGTTTGCTTATTCAGCTGCAGTCATGATGAGGCTAATGTATCAAAAACACAACATAAAGAAAGATTAATTTATTCTCTCTCTCATGTATGTGTCTGTGTGTTCTTTCCAGGAAAAAAACATTATCATATTTATTGTCTTCTAACAAAATATCAACTCTGTCTGAATATTCTACAAAGAACCACTCTAAACTATTTTTCTGGTATAACTTCCAGCTGAGTTTCTCAGATATTATTAATCTTTCCTTATGGTGATCAAAGGATGAAGGTACATCACCCTCATCATAGGATTAAATAAAATGGGGCTACTGGAGCACCAAGTCATGACCCTGTAGAGGAATATTGGAGGGAAAATAGTAAATAACCAGACTATGTCCATTGCAATTTAAAATATTTCCTACATCTCTTTATTTTCCTTTGAGATTTTTAAACAACTTTGAGTACTTCAGACATTCAAAGTATGTGTTACTTCAATATAGTTCTTACAAACTTTAATATCCTAAACTTAGCAGTTTTCTGTCCAAAAAGTGGTACTGAGAAAGATACACTAAGTCTTCAGCAATATGATTGTAGAGCCCATAAAAAGGATCTCACTTCAAAAATTCTACTTCTCTAGGCTGTACCATTCTTAGATAGATAGCTAGTATGGATCAGTGTCCCATATTACTTTTTATCTGTGGGATTTGGATTTTTAATTTAGGAAAAAAAATGTATCTTACATCAAGAGCTTTTCAGGCCATTTTGTTCTATAAGGTCAAAGTAAGGCAGCTGCATGGTCAAGTTAAAGGGGATGAATTAAAGTGTTTTCCCCAGGTCATGTACCTACACCATACCCAAGAATCTGAACTATATTTATTCTGGATGCTTGAGTTCTAGTCAAGACTTTGTTTCTTATATATGTAATAGATTCTAATTTCTGACCCCAATCTGATTATTATCATCAGCCTTGAATCCCACAAAATTCACCATAGCAACAATCAGGTCAGCATGCCCTAGAGACCATACCACCTGTTTTAGACATATCATAGAAATTAGTCAATTAAAAATAATACAAACAGGATGCAGAACAGGAGATTGAACTGCAAACATGAATAAGTTTCAGAGGAGATACCATGCCACACACCTGGTACCTCAACATATGTTCCCTATGTGGGTATGCCTTAGCAAATAGGTTCAACAAAATTTCTGGGGAGAGCAATTCTGAAATATGACTTTCAAAATTCAAGGGATCCAATACTTGCCTTGTATGATTTATCCATCTGGGCCCTTTGATCGGTACATATTGGCCCTGAGGTGTGGAAATGCCTCTTTTGTTCCCCCCTTCCTCTCACCCATTTCCCAAATATGTCTGCCTTCAACTGGCCCTAATATCTTATCTACCATTTAGTTAGTTTCTTGACTTTAAAAAAAAATGACCTCATCTTCAAACAGACAGCCTCTGGCAGCCCTGTCTTTTTTATTTGTGCTCTTGGTTCAAGACTCTTAACTGTCCAAACTTGACAGCTTCCAGACTTTCCATTTGCATATCCTCCTGCAAATGCTTGAACTGCTTAACATGAAGACCCAAGGGGCTCTCTGGAAATTTCCTTTCTTACAAGCCTGCTGACCCCTGTCTTATGAAGTTCATCGAAAAGATATATAGATCTTGACTTATTTTGGTCCATGCCAGATTAATTATGAAAAAAGTTTGATTGAGTTTATCTCTATATATTTCTATCTAATCTCTACAGTAAAAGCATAAAATAACCAATATTTAAAGTACCTTCTTTTTTTAGGATTTCATGAAATGGTGGGATCCAACTCTATTATATGTTGGAAATAATGTCTTTGGCTCTTGGCCAAATGAAGAAGTCCTTATGTGCCAGGAAGCAAATGTAAATAAATTAAGAAGAGGCAACATTGGTATTTAAATTTCTGGAATCTAGGTATTCTAGAGTAAAACTTTATATTGACAAAAGACATTGGGGAAAACATTGTACTTTCAAAAAAATTTGATCTCCAATATGATTAGAAATGTAGGATTTAGGGCTAAGACATCAACTATCATCCATCCCAACCTTCTTTTATGGCAAATAGAGAAGCAGAGTCAAGTAAAAACTACAAGACAGAGATTAGGTTACTATTTACAAAACACAACTGTAGTAAATGATAACAGTAAAGAAACATAAGTTTAACACATTAAAGAATCTGGCTCAATGGCAAACATGGCAGATAACATCAAAATAATCTCAGCAGCTTCAAGAGAAGAAAGTCTTCATCAAAGAGATGGCATGAATGTCCTGTAAAAACCTAATTGGAGTACTTGGGGAGTAATTGGAGAATGGTAGAGAGGAGTTTGATCTTTTGAATGACTTGGTTGTGATCTGTTAACTTAATGGCCTACATTGATGAGGTCACAGATCCAACTGAATATTGAATTAGTGTAAATTGGTAATATGTTTGCCTACAAATAGCCATTCTCCTACTCTATATATTTAGTAAAATATATTCTAATTTTCATCAATAAAACATTTCAATAATAATAGGAGTAATGATATAGAGATAATGGGCTTTTCATTAAAAACAATATTTTCTATCAAATACCTTCTCATTCTACTACCTTCTGTTTCTTTGTCGTTGTCCAGGCCATCCTTCACAGTTGACATGCACTTCTTCTTCATGCCTACATAATGAAATCCTTTGTTTTCTTTAAGTTTCAATTACATACTACTCATTCTACCAATTTTCCTTTAATCCCAGGCTAAAAATGATCTCACCTTACTTAAACTTTTGCATAATAGAAAATTATTTGGTCTTTCATTTATTCCATTGTGTTAATGACAAAGCAGTATTTTCTTCTGAATTTTTTTCTAACTAAATTTTTCTGACAAAGACAGTGATATCTATACCTGCACCTATATTCTGTCCATAGCATATGTTACATCTAGACCTATATTGTCTATATCAACATCAATATCTGTGTGTGTGTGTGTGTGTGTGTGTGTGTGTGTGTGTTCTGTGAATTTCAGGGACTAAGAACATAATAATTGAACATGTGGGAATTGAAATAAATAATACTGAGTAGTAGACCAGGCCAATTGTTTGTTGTTGTTGTTAATTTCTTTTGTTTGTTTAGTAGGAAGTGGAATGGGGAAAAAAAGATGAATTCTAGACTCCAAATTTATCAATATGTTGGTCTATTATGGAAAGTTTGTCTATTAGTGCATATGTTCAACTTTTCTTCAGTTTAAGTGTCATATAGAGTTGTCTAGGGGTATGTAGAAGTCAAATTACTTTCCCAGGGTTGCCCATATAATATTTTTTAGAAAGAGGACTTGAATCAGGTTTTGCTTACATGAAGTCCAGTTTTGTCCAGTAGAACATTTAATGTCATATTCCCCATTATTGAAAAAAAAGTTGTTTCATCTTTGTAAGAGATTATATTATGATAGTTCCCCTTTGTCATATTTCAAATGTTGATTTTTCAAACTTTTTTTTTCTAAGAAACAATTTGATGATCATGGCAAAATGAAAATCAACACTGAAATTTAATTTAGGGGAAGAATCATCATTTTCCCCTGAAATTTGAAGAAATTAATTTTCAGTCTTGGATGATCTATAGTTTAATCAGTACATGTTCTCCTCATTCCATTGTTGAAATTAAAATATATATGTGTGTGTTTTCATCCTCTTTGCAATTACTCAGTCTGACTGAAGATAGAAATCATGTACTATCAAAAGAAATATTGTCCTGATGACTTGTAACTCTTTGAATAGAGGGGGGGATAATTGCAATAATTGCACATGTCAGTTTTAGACATTTTCTAGTCAAGTTTATCAAATTTTGCAAGTTATAAATTAGGATTTATTCGCCCTTAAATTTGCCTTCTTGAATTTTGCATGTGATTTATAGAACCACATTCAGTTCTCTGTCTCATGCGCCTGTTCATAAAGTTGGCCATAAGGTCAAACGTTTCATTTTACTGTAGTAACAATTTTACATTAACTATTCTTCCTTTATTTCCCTCATCTTTATAATGGGAATTATAACAATATCTACCTCATAGAAGTATTATGAAGTTGAAATAAGATCATATACTTAATGAGATAAGGGCACATTAAAGTGCTATGCAAATATTAGCTCTTAAATATGCTTGCCCTTCCCAGGGCATATTTAATCACTTAAGAAATTTGCAATCTCTCAAGGAAATTATAATCCCTTCTAAATCTATTTCTCTTTTCTTCTTGCCTATTATGCTGTGGCCAGGTCATCTCCTCCTGTATATTTTCTTTCAGAAGCATGAACACACAGGCATGCTTAACTATGCCCTTGACACAACTAAGAAATATTCAAATCAAAGCAGTTCTCTATCTCATTTGCTTTATTCTAATATAAGCTGTGTGCTGGACTCTTGTTATCAAATGCACGGACAATTTTCAGGGCCATAATAAGAAAAAAAAAAAAAAAAAAGAACTATTTCAAAATGGTGTCACCAGGGCAAAATCAGGGAAATAATCATGCTTTCTGGGACAGTTAGGTCAGAGGAGAATAAGTTTAGAGGAAGTTAACAGGACTGAGGAAGGTAGCAAAAGATAGAGTGGTGCAATCATTCCAGACAGGTTATCTCCCCTAAAGTTTTGGGCAGTTATATTTGCATGTCTCTGGAGAATTTTCTGACAAAATACAGGAATTGCAGTAAGATTGAATAAGAAAGTGGGGCCTTCCTAGAAATAAATACATGTAACTTTCAACATTCATTTTTGTAAAATTTTGTGTTCCAAATTTTGTCTCCTTTCCCTCCATTTTTCCTTCCTCCGGAAGACAGCAAGCAATCTGATATACATTATGCAATGTAATATTTTTAAACATATTCCAATATTTGTCATTTTTTGCAAGAAAAAAACAAACCAAAAGAAGAAAAATTCATGAGAAAGAAAAAATAGAGGAGGATTCTAGGAAGATGGCAGAGTAGGTTGATAAATATCAAGTTCTCCCAATTTTCCCCCAATTTTGCCTCAGAGCAAATATAGACTGACAAATCAAAGAAGACTTGGGGCAGAACTAGGGTCCTCCGGATACAACCTGAGAAGATCTGAAAAAAGGCTCCAGGCTGGGGATTAACCTGTTTGAAGCAGACACCTCCGGTACCTTTGCAGAAACACCAAGTGGGGACTTCTCCCGCGAGGTAGGTCTGACTGAAGTCTCAGCAGGAACCACAAAGACTTTCACTTCGCAACTGTTTGTCAAGTCTGAGTTGGAGTCTGGAAAAAAAGAGTGAACCTTGGCTGATTGGGAACATTAGTCCCAGAGGTGCTGCTGAAAGGCAGCCTTGGATAAGAAGGAACCAGCATTTCTGAGTGCAAAAGCAATGGGGCAGGGAAGCTGCTGGCTGAGGGCACTTGCTGGAGCAAAGAGCACTTGGTTTGGGGTTCCTGGTCAGTGGACAGATGAAGGGAAGCTTTGAGCACGATCTCCCACCCCACAATTAGAATTGTTTACACTAATGCCTCTTATTTTAAAAAATGCACCAGAAAAGGAAAAGGAACAGGACCACTGGAAAATAGGAGAACAAGAAAGACTGACATTCCTCTTCAGAGGAAGACACTTTGGTTAAAAAAAAAGAAAAAATCATTTTATCCCAAAGAGTAATATGAAATGGCTCCCTGTCCAAAGAGAATTTATAGAAGAAAAACAAGAAAATTATGGGGAAAAAAAGTTAACCAGCTAGAAAAGGAGATACAGAATTGCAAAGATGAAAATAATTCTTTGAAAATTAGAATTGGGCAAGGAGAATTGGAGCTATGAGAGACCAAGAAATAACAAAACAGATTATAAAGAATGAGAAAATAGAAACGAATGTAAAACATCTTATGAAAAAATGATGGATCTGGAGAACAGATCAAGAAGAGAAAATATAAGAATACTTAGACTGCCGGAAAGTTCTGACCAGAAAAAGAGAGAGAGAGAGAACGAGAACCATCCCCACAACCCACAATTAAAGGTGCTTACATTAATATGTCTTATTAAAAAAAAAACTGGCAAAGAAGAAAGAACCCCAGCATTGAAACATATAATGTGAAGAGACAAGTCTGGGTTTCACAATAATGCAGGAAATCATCCAAGAATCTTGTCCTGAAGTGATAGAACATTAGGGAAAAGTAAAAATAGCAAAATTTCATCAACCATCACCTCAAATGATCCTTTATGGAAAATAAACAGAAATATCATTGCAAATTTTGAAACCCCTAGGTCAAAGAGAAAATTTTGCAAAAAACAAAAACAAAACAACTCAAATATGCTGGAGCTACAATTAAAATTGTAGAAGACTTATCAGCAGCTACAATAAAAGACTGCAGATCTTGGAATCATATCTACCAATAATCAAAAGAGCTAGGACTGTGGCCAAAAATATCATATCCAGTAAATTTATCTATAATTTGAAATGAGAAAAAATGGACATTCAACAAACTTGTAGATTTTCAGGACTTTCTATCAACCAAAACTGAATTTACTAGAAGTTTTAACATAGAAAAGCCAATATGAAAGATAAATTTTAATGAATTTAACATGGACAAACTGTTTAAACATTAACTGATTATGTTTTTAAATATGCATATTATATGTTTAAGATTCACATCAACAATAGGATAGCTAAAAAGAAAGATTGGCAGAATTAAGGTAAAATAGTAATCATGATATACAAATGAGGTGGAGAGGAAGAATGGACACAGAGGCATTAGTGGGGGCAGGAGGGCTTGTAGTTCTTTAAACCTACTCACATAGGGAATGGGTTCAATAGGTAACATATATATGTATATATATATGTGTGTGTGTGTGTGTATGTATGTGTGTGTATGTATATATTAAATAAGATGCACAGCAGAGAACCAAAGAACAATATACAAGGAAGCAAAGAAAATGGGGACATTCATGAATATAATTTCTTCTACTTATATATATATTTTTTTTTTCTTTATCTGGCAATTTTTTATTATATATTTTGAATTCATCCTCCTGCTTTGCTGGGCACAAGAAAATGTTCTCTTTATCTTTATCTTGTTCTGAATTTATTTTCTGTCTTTCTTTTTTTCTTACTCTATTTCTCAATTATTTTTTAAATTAATGTGAATAAAAAGTTCAAAAACGTTTAAATATTTAATTGGTTGTAGTTTGTTTTAAATTAGAAAATAATAATGATGATGTTGATGATGACTTACTGTTGGAAGAAAATATTAGTAAAATCCTCTGGAGATCTTTGAGGTTCCTTCTGGTCATGAGGTCTTAGCAATCCTGCTGACAGTTTATTGTGAAACTCTGAGATACTATAATTTGAGGAACATCTTCCAGACAAGCTGGGAAAGTTTACCAGTTAATTTTAAATAAATAAAGAGTTTAATGAGTAGTGTGTAGTGAAATTTCATTTTTTAACAAACTATTCACCGAATATGTAAAGTAGCCTTCTTTTCATACATGTAAAACTCTAGAAGATAATAATTCTAACATGATGAAACAACAAATGCCATTATATTTATGAAGATATGAAAAAAAATAACAATAACCTAACCCTAAGCTATGAGTAGTGAAGTTTTGCTATTTGAGATGGAAGTATGTGGGGAGTATACTTTGATATTGTTCTAAGTTTTGATTTCAGGAATGAAGTCTGAATTATTATGAAACCAATACTCCATTATTCAAGAAGAATGCCATGTACTATTCAAATGGAAAACAGTTTGAGAAATGATACTTGTGGGTATCTGTGGCAGAGAAAAGTTGAGTGGGGGTGTCCTAGTATAGGATACAGCAAAATATTTTTGATTCAATTTCCCTATTATGCTATTTCTTTTCTCAATAAGAAATTTTGAAATTTGTTAATTATGAACTTGGCTTTTGAAACCTTGTGAATAAAGGGGAGCTTTAACAAATAAAAAAAGAAAAAAAGCAAATAAACAAAAGTGAAAATATTAGGTTTCAATCAATATTCAGTCTCCATTGTTTTCTTAGAATTAATTTTTTTAAGACTATGATTACATTTTGAAAGTTTACCCGTGCTTAAATGTTTATTAGCTTCTTTTGTCAGCATAGAAATCCCTATTAAGTTACAAAAAAAAAAAAAAAAAACTGTTAAAAACATTAAAAACATTACTTGTGGGGGGAAATTAAGAAAAAAGACAGTACACAAGATAATGCTGGCTTTCTAGAAACCCAGCAACTTAATGATCTGGTAAAAAAAAAAAAAAAAAAAGCAAACAAAGCCACACAATTACCATAAAGAAGTTATTATGGAGCTCATGAGATTTGACCAATCAATAGCCTAAAATCAAACCAAACCAAAACTGAAAGTGAACATTTTGAAATATCTTCAGATACATTTTCATCTCTAGCACTCTCACTATCTTCTGAGCTTACAGAGAAAACAATAGCTATCTAAATTCATAGGAATTGAGAGTTTAATATATTTAATGTATTCATTATATAGAGAGATAGAAACACACCCAAGGTTGCAGCACTTTTTCACATATATAGAGCCCAGTGCAGCTTAAACTAGAATCTAGTTGTCCCAGAAATAGCCCTTGTTGTAATTATTTGATAACCAATGAGCATTTCTTAGACACTTACTGATTACATACTATACACACACTAGTAGATAGATCTATAGATGGAAAAACAGATTACCTGCATATACACATACATGTATATATAAATTTTGTGGATATATTACATGTGTGTATATATACAATATACAATGTACACATATATATATGTACACAGACACATGTCATATAATTGTTTGATATTTTCCTAAGTAGATTGTAAGTGTATTTAGATCTTGACACAAAGTAGATACCTAATAAATGCTAATTGATTTATTTACATAATACACAAGAAACATAGAGGATTCAAATAAAAAAAAATTACCCATTGCTATAAAATAAAAGTGTCCTATATAAAATATACATATATATATAATAATAATAATAATAATATTAATTTGTGGAGAAGCAGGCATTACAATTAACAGAATGGACAGACTTCCTGAAAGGGATTGAATTGATGAAGTGAATTTTACAAATGAAGTTAGATCTTTACAAGTGGAAAGGTAATAATTCCTTATCCACAGGCCAAACTAATTTAATAAACGTGGCAATGCTACCTAAATTAATCTACTTATTCAGTGGCATATTAATCAAACTGCCAAGAAATTGCTTTATAGAGTTAAAAAATAACAAAATTCATTTGGAGTAACAAAAGGTCAAAGATATCAAGGGAATTAATGGGGGGAAATGCAAAGGAAGGTGGCTTAGCCATACCAGATCAAAAAAAAAAATGTATTATAAAATAGCAGGCATCAAAACCATTTGATACTGGCTAAGGAATAGAGTGGTTGAGCAATGGAATAGATTAGATACACAAGACACAATAGACAATAACACAGATTATCTACTATTTGATAAACTCAAAGGTTCCAGCTTCTGGAATAAGAGGTCCCTATTTGACAAAAATTTCTGAACTGGAAAACAATAGGGCATAAACTAGGCATAGACCAACACCTCACATTCTATACCAAGATAAAGTAAAAAATGGCTCATGATGTAGACATAAAGTATGATACCATAAGCAAATTGGGAGATTAATGAATTGCTTATCAGACCTTTGAAGAATGGAGGAATTTATTGACTAAACAAGAAATAGAGAACCTTATGAAAAGTAAAATGGATTATTGATTATTGGAAATTAAGTAAATTAATTTTTTGCACAAAAAACTCGCACCAAAATAAGAAGTGAAAATGAAATCTGGAAAATATTTTTTTGCAGCCAATGTTTCTATTACAGACCTCATTAATAAAATATACAAGGAACTCAGCTAAGTATATAACTATAAGTTATTGTCCAATTGGTAAATGATCAAAGGTATTAAACAGACAATTTTCAGATGAGGCAATTAAAGCCATCTATAGTCATAAGAAAAAGGTATAAATCGGTACTGATATGAAAAATTAAAATTAAGACAATTCTGAAATACAACTGCATGCCTCTCAGATTGACTAAAGAAAAAAAAAGTGATAAAAGTTGGAGTGGATGTGGAAAACCTGGGATGCTAATGCATTGTTAATAGAACTGTGAACTGATCCATCCATTCTGGACAACAATATGGAATTATGTCCAGAGGGCTATATATCCTTGATATAGCAGTGCTGTATTCCAAATAGATCATAAAAAAGTGAAAAGGAAACATATGTGTAGCAGGCTGGAAGTCTGAAAGGGTATACTTGAATCTAAGACAGCAAGGTGCTTGGAGTTAAGTACCTACTGGGTGTAGGATGATGGCTCTCTAAGCACATACTTGATGTAATGTAATGATGTGGTCAATGTAGTTGGCTTATACTTAGGGTAATGTAGTGATATTCTACAGCTGACCAGTGTGGTATGGTTCTGTAGTCCTGCTGGGGTATTTAAGGAGAGTTCCAGGGACAGAGGGCTCTCTCTCAGCTGCAGTTCTTAGCAGCAGCTCTCAGCTACAGAAGACTTCAAGTCCAGACTCTATCTTGGATCATGTTGGACATGTTAACTCTCCTGTCTCCTTTACTTTTCCACCCTAAGACCAAGGACTTTGCCTGATCTTAAGGTCTTCTAGAGAACTAGTCTAGACATTACACATCATGTGCAAAAATGTTTGTAACATTTCTTTTTGTGATGGCAAGGGATTAAAAATTGAGGAGATGCCCAGCGATTGGGGAGTGGTTGAATACGTTGTGTTATGTGAATACTCTAGCTCTACAAAAAATTATGAGCAGGTAGATTTTGGATTTCAGAAAAAACCTGGAAAGACTTTCATAAACTGATGCTGAATGAAGTGAGTAGAACCAAGAGAACATTGTACAAAGTAATAATGTGATGAACAATTATAATAAACTTGACTCTTCTCAGAAATGCAGTGATCCAAAACAATTCCAATAGACTTGAGATTGAAAATGCTATCCACATCCAGAAAATTTACTATACAGACTGACTGCAGACCAAAACAGGCACTTTCATTTTTTACACTTTTTGTTTGCTTTTTTCCTTTAATTCTGATTTTCCTTTCAAAACATGATTAAAATGGAAATATTTTAAACATAATTTTACATGTCTAACCTATTCAGACTTCTTGGTATCTTGGAAGAGAAGGAATCAAAACTAAAAATTTCACAAAAAAAAAATGTTGAAAACCATCTTTACATGTGATATGGAAAAAAAACATAAAATATTATTAAGAATTATTGTATTGGGGCGGAGCCAAGATGGCGGAGAAGACACACGCATCTTTCTAAGCTCTTCTCTTACCCTCTTTATCAATAATATATCAAGCCTCAAAAATAGTCTTGACTGCTACAATTCGTAAAGATAAGAAGTAGAACAACTCACCAGCCGAAAAAAATCTGCAGTCTCGCCAAAAAAGGTTGGTTCGGGGCCAGGGGGGAGATCGGCGCAGACTGGGAGAGAAATTAGGTTCTGAGGAGAGTCTCAAACCGAGGGTGAAGGCACAGATCTCAGCACAAGCGCGCAGCCCCAACCCGCAGTAAGGGGCTTTTCCTTGGGGCAGTTGTGATCCTGCACAGCAGGAGGACGCAGCCCGGGTTAGCCTCCAATCTGCGCAGGGGGGAGCTCGGCTTGGGGCCATAGAGCTTTTTTTTCCAGGGCCGATTTGCATCAGGCAGAGACACTGGGCAGAGTTTGTGGCTGTCTGCATTCTGCAGTCAGCTGCTAATACTCACAGTCCCACAAGAGGCTCCGGCCTGGGCAGTGACACTTTCACCACTTAGTCTCTAGCCGAGGGCAAGCGATAATCCACTCAGCCCTACTAAGCAGTTTGATAGCTTGGCCAGTGCTGAATCCACCTCCTGTTGGGGGAAGGGAAAACTCTCACACAGAGCACTCCCATACCTTGGAGCCGGAAATCGGTTTACATCTCTCCCTATTCTGCAGAGGAAGCTGTAACCCCTTGGCTAGAGAGACCTCACCCTAAAGGCTTTTAAAACATGAATAAAAAGATGAAAAGAAACAATCGACAGCTTCTATGCAGAAAAAGAGCAGGTCAGCAAACCTGAAGAGACCCTCAAACAGCAAAATGCATCAGACTGTCCTCCTTTACAGAATGCTCTCATAGAAGAGGCCATTAAAAGTCTCAAAAGAGAGTTAGAAGATAAATGGGGAAAGGAAAGAGAAGCCTTACAAGAGAGCAAACAACTTCCTGAAATACGAATTGAAAAAATAAAGAATCTCACTACAAAGTAGGATTTATGATTTGAAAAAGACAAAGAACTCGCAAGAAAGTAGGATCCATGAATTGAAAAGACAAAGAACACGCAAGAAAGTAGGATCTGTGAATTGAAAGAAAATAATCTACTAAAAAAAATTAGTGAAATGGAAAAAAATTCCAAGACCAAAACAATACATTCAAAAACTCAATTGACAATACAGAAAGAAGTAAAAAAAGCATTGAAGAAAATAATTCTTTAAAAATTAGAACTGAACAAATTGAAACTAATGATTCATTGAGACAGCAAGAATCAGTCAAAAAACAAAAAATGACAAACTGGAAAACCACGAATTATCTACTTGCAAAAACGACAGACTTGGAAAATAGATCTAGGAGAGATAATCTGAGGATTATTGGACTTCTGAAAACTATGATGAAAAAAAAGAGCCTAGATACTATTTTACAAGAAATCATCAAAGAGAACTGCCCAGATGTAATAGAATCAGAAGGTAAAATAGGCATTGAAAGAATTCATCGAACACCTTCTGAAAGAAACCCTAAAATAAAAACCCCAAGGAATATTGTGGCAAAATTTCAGAACTATCAGATTAAGGAAAATTTTACAAGCAGCCAAAAACCATTTAAATACCGAGGTGCCAAATAAGGATCACCCAAGATCTGGCTGCCCTACATTAAAGGAAAGAAGGGCCTGAATATGATATCTCCGAAAGGCACAAGAACTTGAGATGCAGCAAGAATAAACTACCCAGCTAAGTTGGAGCATTTTCTTCCAGGGAAGAAGATGGACATTTAATGAAACGAATGAATTCCATTTGTTTCTGAAGAAAAACCAGAACTAAACAAAAAATTTGATCTCCAAGAATAGAACTCAAGAGATGCAGAAAAGGTAAAAATAACTCTTGAGAATTGTATTTCTGTTGTGGATATACAAAAAGAATACATGTATAATTTGATTGTACTGATATAACATAAAAAAGGAAGTAGATATGGAAAAGGGATGATGGCAGAATAAGGTGGGAAGGAGGGATAAAAAGAGGGAAACCACATCCCACAAAGAGGCTAAGGAAACTTATCAATCTGAGGGAATTTAGAGAGGGGGAGGAACATTGTGTGAATCTTACTCTCATCAGAGTTGGCCCAAAGAAAAAATAATTGACATTTGTTTTAGAGAAAATTCTCTCTCGCCTCATTAAAAACGGGGAGAGGAAAAGGGAAAAGAAAAAGAGTAATAAGGGAAGGAAGGGGGAAAGACTCAAAGGGGGGAGGGAGGGATTATAAAGAGGATAAGTATCGTGATACAAGAGGGGTACATAAGTTTAAAAGGGGGAAAGAGGGTTGGGAGGCAAGAATAAGTAAAGCACAATCTGGGGGTTATTAGGATGGCAGGAAAACAGATTTAGTAATTCTAACCGTAAATGTAAATGGGATGAACTCCCCATAAAGAGGAGGCAGATAGCAGACTGGATCAAAAAGTCAAACCCTACAATATGTTGTTTACAAGAAACACATTTAAAGCAGGGGATGTATATAGAGTAAAAGTAAAAGGCTGGAGCAAAATCTATTATGCTTCAGGTGAAGTCAAAAAGTAGGGAGCTATCCTTATCTCAGATCAAGCAAAAGTAAAAATTGATCTAATTAAAAGAGATAAGGAAGGAAACTACATCCTGCTAAAGGGTAGCATAAACAACGAAGCAATATCAATATTAAACATATATGCACCAAGTGGTATGGCACTCAACTTCCTAAAGGAAGAGAGTTGCAAGAAGAAATAGACAACAAAAACTGTAATAGTAGGAGATCTCAACCTTGCACCTCAGAATTAGACAAATCAAACCACAAAACAAATAAGAAAGAAATTAAAGAAGTAAATAGAATATTAGAAAATTAGGTATGTTGGATCTTTGGAGAAAATTGAATGGAGATAGAAGGGAATATACTTTCTTCCTCTAGCCGTTCATGGAACCTATTCAAAATTGACCATATATTAGGACATAAAGACCTCTAAATTAAATGCAAGAAAGCAGAAATAGTAAATGCTTTCTTTTCAGATCATGATGCAATAAAATTGCATTCAACAAAAAGTTAGGGGAAATAGACCAAAAAGTAATTGAAACAAACAATCCTCATCTTAAAGAATGATTGTGAAGCAGCAAATTATAGATACAATTAATAATTTCACTCAAGATAATGACAATGATGAGACATCATACCAAAATTTGTGGGATGCAGCCAAAGGGTATAAGAGGGAATTTTATATCCTTAGAGGCTTACTTGAATAAAACAGAGAAAGAAAAGATTAATGAATTGGGCTTGCAACTAAAAAAACTAAAAAGACTCAAATTAAAACCCCCTAATCAAATACTAAATAGAAATTCTAAAATTAAAAGGAGAAATTAAAAATATTGAAAGTAAAAAAACTATTGAACTAATTAATAAAACTAAGAGTTGGTTCTATGAAAAAGCCAATAAAATAGATAAGCCTTTGGTAAATCTGATTAGAAAAAGGAGGGAGGAAAATGAAATTAGTAGTCTTAAAAATGAAAAGGGAGAACTTTCCACCAATGAAGAGGAAATTAGAGAAATAATAAGGAGTTATTTTGCTCAACTTTATGCCAATAAATTTGATAACCTAAGTGAAATGGATGACTACCTCCAAAAATACAGACTTCCAGACTAATAGAGGAAGAAGTAATTGTTTGAATAGTCCCATTTCAGAAAGAGAAATAGAACAGGCAATTAAACAACTCCCTAAGAAAAATCCCAGGACCAGATGGATTTATATGTGAACTTTACCAAACATTTAAAGAACAATTGGCCCCAATGGTATATAATTTATTTGATAAAATAGGGAATGAAGGAGTCCTACCAAATTCCTTCTATGACACAGACATGGTACTGATACCTAAACCAGGTAGGCTGAAAACAGAGAAAGAAAATTATAGACCAATCTCCTTAATGAATATTGATGCTAAAATCTTAAATAAGATATTAGCAAAAAGACTACAGAAAATCATCTCCAAGATAATACACTATGATCAAGTAGGATTTATACCAGGAATGCAGGGCTGGTCTAATATTAGGAAAACTATCAATATAATTGGCCATGTCAATAACCAAATTAATAAAACCATATGATCATCCTCAATAGATGCAGAAAAAGCATTTGATAAAATCCAACATCCATTCCTATTAAAACACTTGAGAGTATAGGAATAAATGGACTTTTCCTTAAAATAATCAGCAGCATCTATTTAAAACCATCAGTAAGCATCATATGTAATGGAGACAAACTGCAAACCATTCCCAATAAGATCTGGAGTGAAACAAGGCTTGCCTATATCACCGTTACTATTTAATATTGTATTAGAAACGCTAGCTATAGCAATAAGATCTGAGAAAGAGATTAAAGGAATAAGAATAGGCAATGAGGAAGCCAAATTATCACTCTTTGCTGATGACATGATGGTATACTTAGAGAACCCCAGTGATTCTGCTAAAAGTTATTAGAAATAATCCACAACTTTAGCAAAGTTGTGGTTATAAAATAAACCCACATAAGTCATCAGCATTCTTATATATCACTAATAAAATCCAACAGTCAGAGTTACAAAGAGAAATTCCATTTAAAGTAACTACTGATAATATAAAATATTTAGGAATCTATCTGCCAAGGGAAAAATCAGAAACTTTATGAGCAAAATTACAGACCACTTTTCACACAAATTAAGTCGGATCTAACCAATTGAAAATATTAAATGCTCTTGGATAGGGCGAGCAAATATAATAAAGATGACAATATTACCTAAACTAATCTATTTATTTAGCGCTATACCAATCAGACTCCCAAAAACTATTTTAATGACCTAGAAAAATAACAACAAAGTTCATATGGAAAAACAAAAGGTCAAGAATTTCAAGGAATTAATGAAAAAAATCAAATGATGGTGGTTTAGCTGTACCAGATCTAAAACTATACTATAGAGCAGCAGTTACCAAAACTATTTGGTATTGGCTAAGGAATAGATTAGTTGATCAGTGGAATAGATTAGGTTCAAGGGATAAACAGTCAACAAATATAGCAACCTAGTCTTTGACAAACCCAAAGATCCCAGCTTTTGGGATAAGAACTACTGTTTGATAAAAATTGCTGGGAAAATTGGAAACTAATATGGCAGAAACTAGGCATTGATCCATACTTAACGCCGTACACCAAGATAAGGTCAAAATGGGTTCATGACCTAGGCATAAAGAATGAAATTATTAATAAATTAGAGGAACATAGGATAGTTTACCTCTCAGACCTGTGGAAGGGGAAGGTTTTTATGACCAAAGCAGAACTAGAGATCATTACTGATCACAAAATAGAAAATTTCGATTATACCAAACTGAAAAGTTTTTGTACAAACAAACTAATGCAGACAAGATTAGAAGGGAAGAATAAACTGGGAAAATATTTTTACAGTCAAAGGTTCTGATAAAGGCCCATTTCCAAAATATATAGAGAATTAACTCTAATTTATAAAAAATCAAGCCATTTCCAATTGAAAAATGGTCAAAGGATATGAACAGACAATTCTCAGATGAAGACATTGAAACTATTTCTAGTCATATGAAAAGATGCTCCAAGTCATTATTAATCAGAGAAATGCAAATTAAGACAACTCTAAGATACTCACTACACACCTGTCAGATTGGCTAAGATGACAGGAACAAATAATGATGATTGTTGAGGGATGTGGGAAAACTGGGACATTGATTCATTGTTGGTGGAGTTGTGAACGAATCCAAACCATTTTGGAGAGTAGTTTGAACTATGCTCAAAAGTTATCAAACGCATACCCTTTGATCCAGCAGTGTTACTACTGGGATTATATCCCAAAGAGATTATAAAGAAGGGAAAGGGACCTGTATGTGCACGAATGTTTGTGGCAGCCCTTTGTAGTGGCTAGAAACTGGAAACTGAATGGATGTCCATCAGTTGAGAATGGCTGAATAAATTGTGGTATATGAAAATTATGGAATATTACTGTTCTGTAAGAAATGACCAACAGGATGATTTCAGAAAGGCCTGAGAGACTTACACGAACTGATGCTATGAAATGAGCAGGACCAGGAGATCATTATATCTTCAACAACAATACTAGATGATGACTAGTCCTGATGGATCAGGCCATCCCTCAGCAACAAGATCAACCAAATCATTTCTAATGGAGCAGTAATGAACTGAACTAACTATACCCAGAAAAAGAACTCTGGGAGATGACTAAAACCATTACATTGAATTCCCAGTCCCTATATTTATGCACACCTGCATCTTTGATTTCCTTCACAAGCTAATTGTACAATAATTCAGAGTCTGATTCTTTTTGTACAGCAAAATAATGTTTTGGTCATGTATACTTATTGTGTATCTAAGTTATATTTTAATATATTTAACATCTACTGGTCATCCTGCCATTTAGGGGGGGGTGGGGGGTAAGAGGTGAAAATTGGAAACAAGAGGTTTGGCAATTGTTAATGCTGTAAAGTTACCCATGTATATATCCTGTAAATTAAAGGCTATTAAATTAAAAAAAAAAAATGAAAAGGAGAACTTTCCACCAATGAAGAGGAAATTAGAGAAATAATAAGGAGTTATTTTGCTCAACTTTATGCCAATAAATTTGATAACCTAAGTGAAATGGATGACTACCTCCAAAAATACAGACTTCCCAGACTAACAGAGGAGGAAGTAAATTGCTTGAATAGTCCCATTTCAGAAAGAGAAATAGAACAGGCAATTAAACAACTCCCTAAGAAAAAATCCCCAGGACCAGATGGATTTACATGTGAATTTTACCAAACATTTAAAGAACAATTGGCCCCAATGCTATATAAATTATTTGATAAAATAGGGAAATGAAGGAGTCCTACCAAATTCCTTCTATGACACAGACATGGTACTGATACCTAAACCAGGTAGGCTGAAAACAGAGAAAGAAAAATTATAGACCAATCCTTAATGAATATTGATGCTAAAATCTTAAATAAGATATTAGCAAAAAGACTACAGAAAATCATCTCCAAGATAATACACTCATGATCAAGTAGGATTTATACCAGGAATGCAGGGTTATTCAATATTAGGAAAACTATCAATATAATTGACCATGTCAATAACCAAATTAACAAAAACCATATGATCATCTCAATAGATGCAGAAAAAGCATTTGATAAAATCCAACATCCATTCCTATTAAAAACACTTGAGAGTATAGGAATAAATGGACTTTTCCTTAAAATAATCAGCAGCATCTATTTAAAACCATCAGTAAGCATCATATGTAATGGAGACAAACTGCAACCATTCCCAATAAGATCTGAGGAAACAAGGTTGCCCACTATCACCGTTACTATTTAATATTGTATTAGAAACGCTAGCTATAGCAATAAGATCTGAGAAAGAGATTAAAGGAATAAGAATAGGCAATGAGGAAGCCAAATTATCACTCTTTGCCGATGACATGATGGTATACTTAGAGAACCCCAGTGATTCTGCTAAAAAGTTATTAGAAATAATCCACAACTTTAGCAAAGTTGCTGGTTATAAAATAAACCCACATAAGTCATCAGCATTCTTATATATCACTAACAAAATCCAACAGTCAGAGTTACAAAGAGAAATTCCATTTAAAGTAACTACTGATAATATAAAATATTTAGGAATCTATCTGCCAAGGGAAAATCAGAAACTTTATGAGCAAAATTACAGACCACTTTTCACACAAATTAAGTCGATCTAACCAATTGAAAAATATTAAATGCCTTGGATAGGGCGAGTAAATATAATAAAGATGATAATATTACCTAAACTAATCTATTTATTTAGCGCTATACCAATCAGACTCTAAAAAACTATTTTAATGACCTAGAAAAATAACAACAAAGTTCATATGGAAAACAAAAAGGTCAAGAATTTCAAGGGAATTAATGAAAAAAAATCAAATGATGGTATTAGCTGTACCAGATCTAAAACTATACTATAGAGCAGCAGTTAACAAAACTATTTGGTATTGGCTAAGGAATAGATTAGTTGATCAGTGGAATAGATTAGGTTCAAGGGATAAACAGTCAACAAATATAGCAACCTAGTCTTTGACAAACCCAAAGATCCCAGCTTTTGGATAAGAACTTACTGTTTGATAAAAATTGCTGGGAAAAATTGGAAACTAATATGGCAGAAACTAGGCATTGATCCATACTTAACGCCGTATACCAAGATAAGGTCAAAATGGGTTCATGACCTAGGCATAAAGAATGAAATTATTAATAAATTAGAGGAACATAGGATAGTTTACCTCCTCAGACCTGTGGAAGGGGAAGGTTTTTATGACCAAAGCAGAACTAGAGATCATTACTGATCACAAAATAGAAAAATTTGATTATACCAAACTGAAAAGTTTTTACAAACAAAACTAATGCAGACAAGATTAGAAGGAAGCAATAAACTGGGAAAATATTTTTACAGTCAAAGGTTCTGATAAAGGCCTCATTTCCGAAAATATATAGAGAATTAACTCTAATTTATAAAAAATCAAGCCATTCTCCAATTGAAAAATGGTCAAAGGATATGAACAGACAATTTCAGATGAAGAAATTGAAACTATTTCTAGTCATATGAAAAGATGCTCCAAGTCATTATTAATCAGAGAAATGCAAATTAAGACAACTCTAAGATACCTACTACACACCTGTCAGATTGGCTAAGATGACAGGAAAAATAATGATGATTGTTGGAGGGATGGGAAAACTGGGACATTGATTCATTGTTGGTGGAGTTGTGAACGAATCCAACCATTTTGAGAGTAGTTTGAACTATGCTCAAAAGGTTATCAAACTGTGCATACCCTTTGATCCAGCAGTGTTACTACTGGGATTATATCCCAAAGAGATTATAAAGAAGGGAAAGGGACCTGTATGTGCATGAATGTTTGTGGCAGCCCTTTTTGTAGTGGCTGGAAACTGGAAACTGAATGGATGTCCATCAGTTGGAGAATGGCTGAACAAATTGTGTATATGAAAATTATGGAATATTACTGTTCTGTAAGAAATGACCAATAGGATGATTTCAGAAAGGCCTGGAGAGACTTACATGAACTGATGCTGAGTGAAATGAGCAGGACCAGGAGATCATTATATACTTCAACAACAATACTAGATGATGACTAGTCCTGATGGATCAGGCCATCCTCAGCAACAAGATCAACCAAATCATTTCTAATGGAGCAGTAATGAACTGAACTAACTATACCCAGAAAAAGAACCTGGGAGATGACTAAAAACCATTACATTGAATTCCCAGTCCCTATATTTATGCACACCTGCATCTTTGATTTCCTTCACAAGCTAATTGTACAATAATTCAGAGTCTGATTCTTTTTGTACAGCAAAATAATGTTTTGGTCATGTATACTTATTGTGTATCTAAGTTATATTTTAATATATTTAACATCTACTGGTCATCCTGCCATTTAGGGGAGGGGGGGGGTAAGAGGTGAAATATTGGAACAAGAGGTTTGGCAATTGTTAATGCTGTAAAGTTACCCATGTATATATCCTGTAAATTAAAGGCTATTAAATAAAAAAAAAAAAAAAAAAAAAAAAAAAGAATTATTGTATTACTTGAATGCCATGATCAAAAAAGAGCTGGATAAAATCTTTCAATAAATTATGAAAGGCAACTTCTCTGATATCTTAGAACTAGAGGTTAAAATGATTTCTGAAACAATCCACTGTTCACTTCCTGAAAGAGATCCCAAATTAAAAATTTCAAGGAATAATGCAGCCAAATTGCAGAATTATTGTCAAGGAGAAAATATTGCTAACAACTAGAAAGACACAATTCAATTACTGAAGAAATGCAGTCAAAATTACACAGGACTCTCATTTAAAATAACTATAATCAATATAAAGTACTTGGGATTTTTCCTGCCAAGACAAATTGAACACAAAAGAAAAACACTTTATATAAGCATAAAATCAGATCTAAAAAATGGAAAAAAATATCAATTTTTTTCATGGGTAGGCCAAGGCAGTATAATAACAATGACAATTTTACCTAAATTAATGTACTTGTTTAGTGTCATACAAATCAAACTACCAAAATTATTTCATAGAGCTAGAAAAGATAGTAGCACATTCCTTTTGGAAGAATAAAAGGTGAAGAATATCAAGGGAATTCATTTTAAAATGCAAAGAAAAGTACCTAGTTATATCAGAACTAAAACTATATTATAAGGCAGAATTATCAAAACTATTTTGTTACTAGCTAAGAAATGATATTTTTGACTCATGGAATAGGTTTGATGTTTAAAAAAAAATGACAATGACAAAAGAAGCCTCATATTTGCTAATCCCCAAAACTCCAGTTTGTGGGATAAAAATTCTCTATTTGACAAATAAAATAAAACTGCAGAAAAAAAAAAAAACAACTAGGATGGTATATGGCAGAAAATAGTTAGACCAACATCTCATACTGCTTAGCAAGATAGAGTTGAAATGGATGCATGACTTAGACATAATGGAAGACACTATAAGAAAATTTGGTGACCAAGTAATAATTGTAAGATCTATGGAGAAAGGAAGATTTTATAAGCAAACAAAAGCTACAGAACATTTTGTAATACAAAATTGATCATTTTTATTTCATTTGTCAAAGGATAAAAGTCATTCCTCAGTTGATAAAGGGTCAAAGGATATGGACATGCAGTTTTCAAATGTAATAAGAAATAAGTACTATAGTTATATAAAAAAGCTCAAAATCACTATTGAAAAAAGAAGTACAAATTAAAAAAACAAACTCTTAGGTACCACTTCACAATTATTACATTGGAAAACATTGCATTGGATAAAAAATGATGAGTGCTGGAGATGTGGGAAAATTGGAATACTAAAACATTGTTAGTGAAGTTGTAAACTGATCCAAACCTTCTGGAAAACAATTTGGAACTTGCCCAAAAGGCACTCAAACTATGCATACCCTTTGATCTAGCAATATCATTATTAGTTCTGAATCCTAAAGAGATCATAAAAATGGGAAAAAATATGTGACTAAAATGTTTGTATCAGATTTTTTTGTTGTGACAAATATTGAAAATTGAGGGGATGCTCAATATTTGGGGCATGGTCAAACAAATTGTGCTATATGTATTAAGTGGAAGACTATTGTGCAATATCAATTATAAAGATGAGTAGGCATATCTCAGATAAATCTGGAAAGAGTTACATCAGCTGATACTGAATGAAATGAGCAGAACCAGGAGAACAATGTACACATTGACAACAAGATTGTGAGATGATCAACTATGATAGATTTAGCTCTTCTCAGCAATACACTGATCCAAGACAATTCCAAGAGACTAATGATCCAAAAAGCTAACTACATCCAGAGAAAGAACTATGGAGTGTGAGTGCAGATCAAAACATACTATTTTTCCTTTTTTTCCTCATTTTTTTTTGCTTTTCCTTTTGTTCTGAGTATTTTTTCATAGCATAACTAATGTGGAAATATGTTTAACATGATTGTACATAAATACCCTATATCAGATTGCTTGCTATCTTGGAGAAATGGGAGGGAAGGAAGAGTAGAAGTATTATTTGGAGTTCAGAATCTTACAAAGATGAATGTGGAAAATGATTTTTATATACAATTAGAAAAATAAAAGAATATATATTATCTTACCATATGAATCAATAACCATATATTTGTATGTATATAAATAAATATACAAAGAAATATATTACATATTAACATATATAGGCACATATGCACCTATATGCATGTATATATATATATATATATATATATGTATATGTACACACACATATATAGGGAAGAAAGAGCAAAGAATATATTATGTATATGTATATGTGTACATATCTCTAGGTATACATGTATGTATAAGCATATGTGTGTATTCGTATACATGTGTGTCTTTCAGTTTTATGCTGTTTGATTAAGTACTATCTATTCATTGTTATAAGAGTGAATATTTAAATAATGTCCTCATGAGAAAGTTAATATGTTATAATTGGAAAAAGCAGTTTTCAAATGATTTTATTGGTTTATAAACAATATATTCCATCAGACTTTTTTCCTTATAAAAGCTGTGTGTTTGGAGATAATGTTCTAATTAACCTAATTGCAACCACCAGTCTGAACTGTAACTTCAGCTGAAAAATGCCATGGCAACTGGGAGAGGAGGGGGTGAGATTAGTGTATTCTCCGTGACTGTCTCTGAAATAGCTCTTTATTATAGGAAATAAGAAGATAAATCCTCTCAATAAGCTCAAGCTTTAACTAGGAGAATTAAGACTTTTCTCTCTTTCTCTGTCTATCTCGCTGTCTGTTTCTCTCTATGTCTCTGTCTGTCTCTCTCATAAATTAATCATTTCACCTTCAATTAATATAAGCCACAATAACAATGCAGGCCAGAAGTGTTTGCTTTTCCTATCTAGAATAAGAATGTGCTTAAGAGATTTAGTATAAATTTTTGAATATTAATATCTGGGATTTTAGAGAAGGATATCTTTATATGGTAGGATCATGATTGAGAAGAATATTCTTGATTATCAAATATTATGTCAAGATATTAAGCAGAGGAGTTGGGAGAGACATTTCTTCACTCTGGAGCTACAAGGAAACTCATGAAGTCACTGTTGATGGATAAGTGCTTGAGGAAAATGATTTAAAAGGAGACTCATTTTTGGAGTAATAATTAGGTTGACAGAAAAAAAAGGAAGAAAATGAGAGAAGGGAGGAAAAGGAGGAGAGAGAGAAAGACATAGAGAAATAGACATAGACAAAGACACAGACACAGACACAGAGACAGCAAGAAAGATTGATTTACAAGTCAGTTCCACAAATTCTTATATCCTTCATAAAATATTTTTCCCCCCCTGGGCTTCATTAAATGTTGTAATGGCAGAGTAGAAATCCTTGGAGAGCAGTTCCATTAAGCACTAAGTGTATGTTGACTTAGGTTCATATGATCACAGGGCTTATATCTGCTATGGTCCTCAGAGACCATATAGTCAACTCCCTTGTTTTATAAATGAAGACAATCAGAGATCAGAGGGGGTGAGTAAATTGCTAAAGGATCACAGTCAGTATTGGAACTGGGTTTCAAATTGGGGCTCTCTGACTCCACACCATTGGCTTCCTAAGTTAAGGGCTAAAACGCTGTGTTCCACTAAATTGTTTCTCTGTTGTAATCATCAACTCAACAATTATTTTTTCTTGAATATGGATTCTACTCACTGCTGATAGCTCTGCCATTGGGTGATCCATGTGATTCAATTATAAGGATCATGTATTCAAGGAAACACAACTGACATAAAACAGCTGAACCGATCCCAGTACCTGACATGGAATACTATAAGGGCTTAATAAATGTTATTTGATTGATTTAGAAATGAATATATTACCTGATACACTACATACATTAATAATACATATTACAATGCTGAATATATAATCTATTCCACCTAACCTAAAGTCCATATGCCACCCAGAGTAACTCCATTTAACTGATATATCTATGCATTTTAAATTTGAAGTTTCTTGTTTCAGCACCTTGGATCTCACATGTAGATTTTATTTTGTGTAAATTCTGGTGTTGTCAACAATATGGCATCAAAGTAAAATTATATTTTCCCCACGGATGTTTGTATGGTATCAGCAAATTAATTTTTAAATTTTTATTTATTTTTACATAGATTAAGTATGCTTCCACATTTATTTTTAGGAAATATACTATTAGTTCTAGTCTTTTCTAGCCTTTTAGTAACCCCATTTTAAAGACATAGAAGCAACATAAAGAGAATTTAAGTGGCTTTTCTAAAATAACCAATTCATTGAAAGACATTGTTGGTAATAGAAAACTCACCATCATTCTTGTGTATTTGTTCTCTCCTGATATGTGTCTGATTTTGGAAATAGGAGGCTACCATCATCCCCATGCAATATATTACATCTCCTGGGTCTTGGCATTTTTATTGCTTCAGCCTCCAGCTGAATGTTTTCCTTCCTTCTGCCAACTGACTTTCTTCAAGTGTTGGCTAAAGTCTGATGATATATATGAGACTTTCCCCAATTCCCTTTAATTTCAGTGCTCTCTGTTAAATATCTCTGATTTATCCAATATATACCTTATTTGTTTATTTTCCAAACATTATGTTTCCTCATTTGAATATGAATTTCTTGACATCAAGGGCCGTAATTGTCTATTTTTTTTTTAATTTCCTGTTTCTGGCACAATGCCTGACATGTAGTAATTGTTTGTGAAATGTTTTTTGATTGATTGACTTCTCGAATCTAGAATGAATGAGTTTATAGGATTTTTAAATCATAGGTTAAGAGCAGAGATTATTAAGTGGAGTCTGGGAACTTATTTGTTTGTGTATGTTTAAAATTTAGATGATTAAATCCTTTCAAGGCTCAACTAAACAAAAAACATTTCCCAAGCTCCTTCCCTTAAAGCTAGTGCCTTATTTCTAAAATCAACTACAATTTATCCTGTATATAACGTGTATGTTGATTCCCTCATTAAATTGTGAGCAGATAGGTCAGTGGAGAGGAAGTTGGAATGGAATCTAGAAGGCTTGAGTTGAAATCCAATCTCAGGTACTTACTAGTTGTGTTACCATACACAAGTAAAACCTAAGTCTAATCTTAGTTTTCTTATCAACAGAATAGGGACAATAATTGTAATTATTTCACAATGTTGTGGTAGGGATAAGATGAGATAATATTTATAAAGGGAAGTGCCTTCCTCACAGTAGGCATGTAATAAAGGTATGCCTATTTCCTGGAGGACAATGTTTATTAACTGATTGAACATGAAAGTAAATTAAAGTCCTTGCCTGACTTACTAGAAAGCACAGATCTGGAGTGGTTGGGACATATAAAACCTAGATTAAATGCATAGTAATTTCACAAGCTGATTTAGCTTGTAGTAGCTTCCCAAGGAAGTATACAGACACAAATTTGGTTACTGAATCCTATTTTAAATTGTTGTCATGTAATTGAGATTTCTTGAAGTTGGTTTTGTAGATGTATTTATATATATAATATATAGTATATATATATATATATATATATATATATATATACATATATATATGAAATACCTGAACAACATCTCATAAAAATTATGTATTCAAAACCTTGTCATTCCCTCTTTGGAAGAAATACTGGAAATATCTCAAGACTTAAGGTTTAAATTAATTCCACTTTTTCATCCTGAGAAGAGAACTGCTCTCAATACTTTTGTACATATAAATCATTTTCTTTCAACCCCCCCCCCAAAATCTCTTTTGCTATCAATGCCTAATAATGGTGTTGTTAGGTCAAAGGATATGCATGAATTTATATTCCTTTGGGCACAGATCATATCCTTTGACCATTTATTAATTGGGGCAAGGCACAAGCTCTCTTTGTCTCTCTCTCTGTGTCTCTGTCTCTGTCTCTCTCTGTCTCTCTCTCTCTCTCTCTCTCCTTCTCTCTCTCTGTCTCTCTCTGTTGCTCTCTTTTATAAATCTGAGTCAGTTCCCTCTATGTCTGAGAAATGAGGCCTTATCAGAGAAAAGCTTCAAAATTATTTTGCTAATTGTATTTTCCTCATTTATTCTCTCTCTCCTTTTACCCTGTCCCTCCTCAAAAGCGTATGATACTGAGCATTCCCTTCCCCAGTATGCCCTCACTTTTATTACCTTCCTCACCTTCCAATATCCATTTCCCTCCAATTTTCCTGCAGCATATGACAGCTTTCTCTACCCTATTGTATGCTATTTCTTCCTTCCAATTGTGATTAGTAAAGTTCAATGCACTCCTCCTTTCCTCCACCTTTTACCCTCTATTATAAAAGCTTTTTCTTGACTTTTTTATGACTGATCATTTGCACCATTCCACTTCTTCCTTTCCCAATTCTCCTAGAACATTCCTCTCTTACCCTTTAATTTCATGATTTCTTAAAAAAGATATTCTCCCTTCATACTGAGCCCACACCTGTGCCTTCTGTCTATATATACTCTTTCTAAATGCCATAATAATGAGAAAATTCTAATGAGTTACAAATATCATCTTCCATGTAGGAATATAAACAGACAAATCTTATTAAGTCCCTTATGATATAATTTTCCTGATTACCTCTTTATGTTTCTCCAAGGTCCTATATTTGAAAATCAGTTTTCAATTCAAATCTGCTCTTTTCACCATGAATGGCTGAAAATCCTTTATTTCATCGAATGACCATCTTTTCCTCTTAAGTGTCATGCTTAGTTTTGCTGGGTACGTGACTCTTAGTTATAATTTTAGCTCCATTGCTCTCCAGAATATCATATTACAAGCCCTTTGGTCCTTTAATGCAGAAGCTGCTAAATCTTGTCTTATTCTCTTATTCTCATTTGGTTCCACTATACTTTGCTTTTTTTTTTTTTTTTTGGATGCTGGCAATATTATATCCTTGATCTTGCAGTTCCAGAATTTGGCTATAATATTGCTGTGAGTTTTTCATTTTGGAATATCTGTCAGTAGTTGATCAGTGGATCCTTTCAATTTCTATTTTACTTTCTAGTTCTAAAATATCAGGACAGTTTACCTTGATAATTTCTTGAAAGATGATGATCAGCTCCTTTTTTTCCATCATGATTTTCAGAGGGACCAATAATTTTAAAATTATCTCTCCTGTATCTATTTTCTAGGTCAGTCGTTTTTCTAATAAGTTATTTAATGTTTTCTTTTTTTCTTTTTTCATTTTTTGCTTTTGTTTTATTGTATCTTGATTTCTTACAAAGTCAATGACTTCCATTTGCTCAATTCTATTTTTTAAGGAATTATTTTACTTTTTTTTCCCAATTGGCCAATTTTGCTGTTTGAGGTATTCTCTATCTCATTACATTTTGTATTTCCTTTTGCACTATTCTCAATTCATTTTATAATTTTTTCTCTATCTGTCTTACTTGATTTCCAAAATTCTTTTTGGGCTCTTCCATGGCCTGAACCCAATTTTTATAGGATGTGGGAGGTTTGACTTTGTTGTCATTTTTGATCTTCCTTGTCACCATAATAATTTTCAATGATCAGAACCTTTTTTTTCTTTGTCTATTCATTTTCCTATTCTAATACTTGGCTTTTAAATCTTTGTTGAGGTAGGGCTCTGTGTCCACGATGGAGAGTGCACTGTCCCTAGATTGAGGGATTTAGTGCAGCTGTTTTCAGAAATCCTTTGGGAATCTGACCTCAAGCATTATTTTCTGCCTTAGTGCTGTGTAGAAGTATTTGTGCTTCAAAGTAGATATAAAATCTAGTGTGCTAAAGCAACAGGGTCTTGCTTCACTGCTAGGGTCACTGTGGTTGAGGTCAGGGTTATGCTGGCATGGTTTACACTGGGATTGCCATTTCATTGCCACTGGGGGGGTTCTGACTAGATGGGTCTGGAGGTGGGGCTGAGTCTGGGTCTGGGTCCAGTTATACTGGAATGGGTTGCATTGTAACACCTTTTATAATAGACATCTTACCAATACTGAATGAATGTAGACCACATATATGAGTGTAGAGGAGTAGAGCTCTTAACAGAATAGAGAGAAGGCACAATACATTGCCATATAAGTGAACTGTTTTATTGAATTTCAAAGATAGAATGGAACATAAGAACCATTCAATGCACTATATACCATTGTTTACATTTTCAATAATACAATAAATAAGATTAAGTAACCAAATTTTAGTATTGTTATATTTCTTCTGGAAGGCAATATGTAAACTTCATTAGAATCAAAATTAGTTTTTGAAACTACTAAGTAGATATTTCACTTGGAGACTTAATATATGTAGAGGCAATCTCTTCCATGTTTGTAAAGCTTTAATTATTTTGTGGACAGCTAGGTGGTACAGGGATAAAATGCCAGAGTTGAAGTCAGGAAAACTCATTTTAATGAGTTCTGATCTGGCCTCAGACAATTATTACCTATGTAACTATGGGTACATTACTAATCCCTGTATGCTAAAGTTTCCTCTCTTTTATCATCTTCCCTCCCTTCCCATATTCCATATCCTTCTTATTTTCCTGCAGGGTAAGATAAATTTCTATGCCCCAAATGAGCATGTATGTTATTTCCTATTTGAGCCAATTCTACAATATCTTAGAATTATTCCTAATTCAATTATATAGAGCCAAGCAAAATAATTTGAATCTATCTTCCACATAGATAGATAGATAGATAGATAAAATACACACACACTTTAATTTTAGAAACCAAAAGTAAACTTCACACCTCTCAGATTGGCTAAGATGACAGGAAATGTATGGGTGATAGAATTGTGAAGTGATGCAATTATTCTGGCGAGTAATTTGGAACTATTTCCAAAGGGCTATAAAACTGCATACTCTTTGATCTAGCAGTGTTTCTACTGGGTCTATATCCTAAAGTGAAATAAAAGAGGAAAATGACCAACTTGTCCAAAAATGTTTGAAGCATCCCTTTTTGTAGGGAAAAAGAACTGGAAACTAAGTGGATACTCCTCAGTGGAGGAATGGCTGAGTAAGAAATGATGATCAGGCTAAGTGAAGTGAGCAAAACCAAAAGTTTATTTTATATTGTAACAAGATGATTATGTGATGATCAATAAGTAAGTAATTCAAGGAAATTCCAATAGACTTGTGATAGAGCCATCCTCATCCAGAGAGAAAACTGTGGAAATTGAATGTGTATTAAAAACAGTTTTTTTCACATTTTTTGTTATTATGGTTTGTTTGCTTGGTTTTTTCCTTCTTTCTCATGTTTTTCTTTTTCTCTTTTGATCTGATTTTTTGTGTGTTTGCAGCATGATAAATATGGGAATATGTTTAGAAGAATTGCATGTTTACCATATCAGGTTGCTTGCTGTCTTGGGGAGGGTAGAAGGAGAGAAAACTTTGGCACAAGATTTTGCAAAGGGGAATGCTGAAAACTTCATTTGCATGTATTTAGAAAATAAAGTGCTATTACAAAAAGAAAAAGAAATCAAGGGTTCCAAGTATGTGGCAAGTCTCCTAAAAAATTCTTTCCATGTTGACACATTCATCCATGAATAAGTTGCCTAAACAATTTTAAATCTTTGA
The DNA here is from genome assembly GCF_902635505.1 of Sarcophilus harrisii. Lineage (NCBI taxonomy): Eukaryota > Metazoa > Chordata > Mammalia > Dasyuromorphia > Dasyuridae > Sarcophilus > Sarcophilus harrisii. The sequence goes on along the minus strand of NC_045428.1, from coordinate 23,667,588 downwards.
TGCATGCTAAAATTACTCTTTGTTCACAAGTCTATGATAAAAGGATTTATGTAGTGCCTTTTGGATATTTGTATATATCAGATCTATAGAGATTGCCTGATAACACTTTGTAACTTTTTAAAAAGTCGTACTGTCTGTTTTTCTAGATATACCATAAAGAATTAAACAACCCAAGATCTGAACATTGATCAAGTAAATAATAAGAGCATCAAATATAAGAACTAAATATAGTAATGGAAAATAATACCACTTTTGAAAAACTAAACTCAAAGAAGGAAAAAAAATATATATAAGCTGTAATAGTGCACTTGCAAGAAAGGATACATTTTTTAATTATAATTACACTTGAGGTTGCTAAGGATAAGTTATACCTTTAATATTAGTATTTTTTCAGTTAAAATGAAGATTCTTAAGGCAAACAATATTTCATTTTTGTATTTTTATTTCCAGCACCTAGGCAGTTAAGTAACTCAATGGATAGAGTTCTGGGCCTGGAATCATGAAGATCTGGTTTCAAATTAGCTTCAGACCCTTACTAACTGTGTGACCTTCAGTAAATAACTTAATTCAATTGCTTCAGTTCTTTAGCTGTAAGATGAACTGGAGAAGAAAATGATAAATAAGCCCAGTATCTTACCAAGAAAGTACCAAATCAGGTCATAAAAATCAGGTCAGACGCTAGAATGAAAAAAATTTTCCAGTATCTAGTACAGTATCCATAACATACTAGATATTCCAAAATGATTATTTTTCCATTACTGTCTTTTTTCCACACTTCTATTTGACATATTTGATATATTTGACAATGGAAAAAATCATATTACTTTACTTTTAAAATATGTTATATAGATCTCTTAATTTTAGTCAAAAGATGTAGATTTGGAAAAGTGCAAATTTGTAGGAGTCCAAAATTTTAAATTAATGTAATATGAAGAAATCTATAATCTAGAAATTCTATAGCTCCTCAAATGACAGAAATAATAGGGAAAAAATGGCAGATGGGACAGAAGTATAAATTGAAAGGAAAGTCATGATGCTCCACGTACCTGGTTAGGAAGTCTCTTTATCAAAATAAAATATGAAAGCAAATTTAAAAACTGAAAACAAACATGCAGCAGCAGCAGCAGCACCAAAAAGTAACTACAAATTTTTCAAACATTGAATGGATGGCCCTTATAACAGACAAGCAGGCAGGCAAAAAATACTCACACACAAAATTGGGTGTTAATGGAATTTTACTGTACCATATGGAAAGGTGAATAGGATAGTTTCAGAGAATTCTTTCAGGATTTGTATAAAGTGATACAGAGTGGCATGGGCATTACCAAGAGACTAATTTGTACAATAACTTTGGCAAGAAAAACATCTTTGGAAGATTTGAGAAATCTGATCGATACAAAGACTAACCATGAAACCAGAAGGCTCATGATAAAAAAAAAAAAAAAAAAAAAAAAAGTGTTACTTCTATACTGAGAGGTGATAATCCTGTTTTTTATTTATTTATTTATTTTCCATTGATTTATTTCATGAACTTTTTTGGAAATTAAACAAAAGGAAAGAAAATATATTCATTCAAGCCTTTTAAATGGCCAGAAAAGAAGAAAGTACAGTCTGAGATAATTACGAGTAAGCAGGATAATATTAAAAGAGATGTGTTGAATTTGTTTTATATTTAAAAAGATAAACAAACTGTACAAATAGGAATTTGTAGTTACATGCAGCATCTTTAAAATACTTTATGATATGTATTAAAATGCTTATTTTATTTGGTGTTTGTTATATTCAAAATGTTTTGTAAATTCAAAAATAAAACTGTATGACTTTCCAACAAAGATCATATCTGATGTCAGATAATATCACAGATCAAAAACCTCAGAAATCTGCAGGAGTAATTTGGATTTATAGAGAAAATTACATGAACTGTTTCATAGGATCATAGATTTAGTTTAAAAGGGTATCATAGGGGTCATCTAAGTTAATCTACTGCCTGGTCTTTACAAAGAAGAAAAAAAAAAAAACTGAATCCCAGAGAAATAGAGTGCTATCTGAAGTCAACAGTAAATGAAAGAAAAAAAAAATTACAAAGGGGTAAACATTTAAATCTATGAAGAAATGGGCCAGAAGAGTAAAATGTCTGTCTATAAATGTATGAATGTTCCTAATTATGGACACTTATAAGTGAACACTGGATTGAAAATTTCAGAAAATGTATGTTAATCCCTAATTTTTTTGGGGAGGAGAGAAAATTTATTATTAGAGAGTCTTTTCTCCCACTTTCACTTTTTCTGTTTCCCTAGTCTTTGCATTTTTCTTTTTCACTTTCTTGAAAGTTAAAGCCTATTGAAAAATATTTCTGTTAAGTAACTGATTTAAAAATTACTTATTATAGCAAAGCGTCAATAAATGAGGATTTTCTTTAGTGCACCTGTTTCTACAGAAGAATGATGGCATCAATAGGATTTAGTGACATCTTGTTCCCTTTAATATATGCCAGGAATTGTTTAGCTAATTCTTCCCCTCTGTCATTTGTTATCTCAATGGCAATGCCATCTATTTTGGAGGCTCTTCTCCTTATCACCTCATTCATTTCTGATTTGCCTCGGTGTTCAGCACCCAGTAATCATCTGGAAAGTGCTACTGGTTTGTCATGTTCCTTTAGATGATTTGCTTCCCCAGCCCCCCAATCCTGGGCTTGTCAACAATATTCACAATGTCAATGCTGTGACAAGACATCAACTATCACTAATAGCCTAATCACCTTATTGAAGGTTTTTGCTTCCTCTTAAACTCTAAATCACTTTCATAGCCTCCTCTGTGCTCTACCTGGCATTTTCCTCTTAGCCTCAATTTTCTCATTGCCACCTTCCTTTTCATTGTGTAGTTTTTGTACAAATATTTAGCAAGAGGTATTCCTTCAATCGTGCCCTATTTTGCCTTTATTGCATTTCCCATCATAGTTCTTTAATGACCCCTCTAGGGGATGTTACCTATTCGGTCCAAAATCTCCTGTTTGTTCTATCTCATTAAGTTCCTTTAAGCAAATGTTCCTTTTCCTTCTTAACTTGGCATTTCGTTATTTTCACAAGCTTTTATAGTTAAACAAAATTGGATCAAGCTAATATTATGCAAAATGTGTTTATTTAATAGTCAAATTCCCTACTTTGCAAAAGACCATCTTTTGAACACCAATATGTTCCAAGCATAATTATATGATTTTGAATCACAGAATACTATGATTAGCATAATGTATAGTTGAAAGAACTTTGGATTTTGAGTCATAGGTTCTGGGTTCAAAGCTCATCTTATATTAACTACTCTGAGACCTTAATATTTCTGGGACTCAATGTCTTGTATAAATTGAAAGTTTTAGGTGACCTGACCTCTAAAGTTCCCTCTCAATCTGAAGATCCAAAAAGTTAACCCAAAAGAAATAAAGAGACACACAATGGCGTAAGTAGCTTCTGAATCTTTCCAAATTAGACTGCATAAAAGATATCACATGAAAAAATATTATTAATCTTATGTATAACTGGAAAAGGTGAGCTAATTGTTTGGCATAAATGATAGACAGTATTTGGGAAACCCAATTGGTACATTGGCATTCTCAAGGTATTTGAAGAACTAGCAGAGGGGAGGATTTAGAGGTAAATGAAGATGAAGATAAGAATCCCAAAGAATGAGGAGATGTAAAACAATGAGTTTTTTTGGTGAGGAAAGAAGTACTTACATGAATGAAATTGCAGACTTAACAAAGCATTTGTTGATTCACAAACTCTCAATTAATCAGGCCTAAAATGCTTTCCTCCCTCTTTGCCATCTATCAAAATCTTGTTTGTGCAGATCACAGCTAAAATTCTGGAAATCTCATTGAGGGAAAACTTTTCTCCTTTCAACTAAGCAACTGTTGTCTATATGTTTTATTTTTATTGTTGATTACATTGTGTTCCGTTTATCTTTTCACTACTTTAACTACATTGAAAGCCAATTGAGGACAGGAAATGGTCTTAAATTTGCCTGTACATAAACAGTAAAATTGAGCCATGACTCTTTGCAACAATGAGATGATTCAAATCACTTCCAATAATCTTGTGATGAAGAGAGCCATCTACATCTAGAGAAAGGACTATGGGAACTGATTATGGATCACAACATAACATTTTCACTCTTTCTATTGTTGTTTGCTTGCATTTTGTTTTCTTTCTCATTTTTTTTCCTTCTTGATCCGATTTTTCTTATGCAGCAAAATAACTGTATAAATATGCACACATATATTGGATTTAACATATATTTTAGCATATTTAACATGTGTTAGATTACCTGCCATCTAGAGAAGGGGGCGGGAAGAAGGAGGAGGAAATTTAGAACAGAAGGTTTTGCAAGGATCAATGTTGAAAAATTACCCATGCATATGTTTTGTAAATTTAAAAAAATTATTTAAAAAAAGAAGAAAAAATTAAGCTATGACTTTTGGTAGCACAACACAGTTGAATTATTAAGAATTCTTTTTACTAATATTGTTTTCATCATTTGTAATGAAGATAGAAGATATACTTTTATTATACTTCATCTGAACCACTAAAAACAGGGAAAGAAAGGAAAACAATGATTATAGAAAGTAAAATAATAAATCTTATTTTAAAATCCTTTCAGGCTTACAATGTGTTTTCTTTCTAGCACCTACAGATAGTGCAGGTATTATTCCCATTTTACAGATAATGGGACAAATACTTATAAATGATTTGCATTTATTTTCTGTCCAAGATCTTTACATTAAAAACAAGTGTAAACCCTGAGAAATGATGAGGTATTTTTAAGTACAGTCATCTCCTGAAACTTTTATTCCTTTCTCCTACTTCTCTTTCAGGAAATGGTCTATTTACCCTGGAGAAGAAAAGAATTGAAGGATGGTTAATTCTTGAGATAAGAATTTGTATATCTTTCATGCAGAATTGGTGTAAGACAGGCAATTTGAACCCAGGTAACTGATGAAAAGCAATTAGAAATGATAAAGAAACCTTAAAATATAGAGTGATGAACTCTACAAACCAACAAAATGACCACTTCTCAATCATTGACAAGTAATGGTATGGATTGCAGGTATTGGTTGAATAAGCTTCTCTCTACAATCCCTTCTAACTTTGAGATTCTGAACCTCAAAGATAAAAACAAATCACAGGGGATTGAAGTTTTGGTTGTTATTGTTTGTATTTAATTATTTCTCTTTATCCATCCATCTATCCATCCACGTAAACTCTTCTTGGAAAAGTTACCAACAAAAGAATTTACTATATTTTATAAAACTAATCCATATATCCATAATTAGGATTTATATTCATCCAAAATTTGCCAAACACTTTGGTTATATTATTTTCTTTGGTTCTAACAACTTTATGAGAGAGCCAACATAAATAGCATCTCTATGGAATCTGAGTTAGACATTCATCAAGCAATTCTAACAAAAGAAGTTAAGTGACTTGTACATTGTTGTGTGAAAAATATCAGATGCAGAATTTGAAACCAAAGCTTTCTTAATTGTAAGTACTTATTGGCTGATCGTTTATCATATATCTATCTCTATATCTATCTATCTGTCTGTCCATCTATCACCTTCAAAGTAAGTCAAGTGAAGTAATATATGTATAATATATTCACAAAATCAATTATATATACATATAAATACATACATATAAACATATATGCATATATATGTATATATATACCTATCAATATAATAGCTATCAAGGCAATTTGAGCAATATAAGAAAAAAAATAACAAGGACTACATCAGGCTTCATAGCAGAAAGAATATTGTAAAATCTCCTCTGCTTAATAACCAAATGAACTAAGGAGCTGTGGGGTAAAGAAAACACATAAATCCCCTTCACAATGTATATGTTTATTTTAGGTGGCTGGTTTCAGGAATATTGTGCCTACTGTTTGGAAATTAAATTTAACAAACAGGATTTAAAATTAAAAATAGCAATATGATTTTTGCTTAAAAGGCTGGTCATGAACACATATCATAAAACAGTTAAGAAAATTAAAGTCAAAAATAGCAACCCCTTGAATTATAATTTAAGTGCTTCATTAAAATATGGTAGATAGTGTACAAATAAGGTGAATAAAAATATAATTCATCAGGGAAGGGAAAATTAGAACTTACTACACAAAGGAATTAAAAAAATTGATATTGGGGTAGTGTTTGCTTTTTTTTAAGTCCTGAGAGTTTTTAAACCTATGAATGAGGTTGTTTTGGTTGTTGTTTTTGCTGTTATTATTGTTGTTGTGGAGAGGTGTGTGTGTGAAGGTGGAAGTAGCAGATTTGTATTCTCAGTCTTTGGCACAATGCCTTGAAAATAATAGGTGATCAATAAATTCTTGCATAATCAAAGAGGGAATATGATGCATAGGATGGCATATTTTACTGAATCAACAAGACCTTTACTAAAATTACAAATGATGAATTTACTGCTTTTAAAACTCTGGGAAAGTCATCTATCCTTTCAGCCTCATATTCTTCCTCTATAAAAAAGATAGATGGATTTGAGGTCCTTTAAATGTCCTATCCAGTTCTTATTTTGGAAACTGATGATCTGCACTGAAAAATAAGGTAAAAGAAACCAGGAAAGCCTCCAAACTTTTGGGTTGATTGGAGTATTTATGTTATCATGGTCAAGAAATAGAGAATGTAAAGTAGTTTTCCATTTGCACGGGTTGAAGTTATGTGCACAATAATAAAATTTCAGATTTAGCAAAATGTCATCCCCTGATGGGGCACATGGGGTACAGCTTCTAGGGGAAATATAGCTGTAATCCTGAGGGCCCTGATCTTAGAAGTGCTATTGTTCTAACAATCTGTTTGTCATTAATTCTAAAGTCTCCAGGCTTTAGGAATACTGTAGTGCAGTCCTACAAACATTGCTCTCAGATAAAAAATATGTTGAGCAGTGATAATCAGATAAAAATTCCTGATACAATAGTGAATAGACCCTCCCTCAAACCTACCTGTTAAGTTCTAAAAACTAGCAAATAAGTAACATGAAGCTCCCGGTCTCTCTGACTTTTTCACGATAAACTTATCTCCTTGCTTCTTGTTCTTTGCTAAATTATTTTGGAACTTAGCCTATTTCAAATGGTGTTATAATTATAATAAACTTTGCCTCTTGAGTTGGAGATGGGTTCAAGTGTTAGCACCGTGGATACCTTAGAATCAGCTGGAGTCAGGATAAGCAAAAGTCCTTACTCTTCATTCTTGGTCTTTAGGGGTAGGATTGAATTGGATGGAAGTAGAATCTCTGCAACCTTCCTTCTTAGTCTCCCACCCAGAGAGTGACCCTGGCTAGTCTTATTCCACCCCCTAGTCCCTCCTACAATTCTCTGTATACAACACCAATTATCGAGCCAGTGCAGGATAGTGATAAGGGCCATTCCCCAAGCACATGCCCATAAGAGTATTGTCCAATTCGTAATTAGCCCTAAGTGCTTAAACCAACCTCAGTGCAACGACTCAAGGGTTTCATCCCTCTACAGGTTCAAGTCTGCAAATTCTATTGAGACACCTCACAATATCAGTCTGCAAACCCAACCTTTTGGGGTCTCATTTGAACCTCAACAATCCCAGAAACAGTGACAAAATAATAAAATGCAAAATGCTAACAGATACATAAAAGCAAAGAAAGCATATAAAAGACAAACCAGTTATTGCTGTTCAGTCCTTTTTAAGTCATATCTCATTTTTTTTTTTTTTTTTTTTTGTGAGTCCATTTAGAGTTTACTTGGAAGAGATATTAGAGTGATTTGGCATTTCCTTCTTTAGCTCATTTTTCCAGATAAGGAAATTCAGGCAAATGGGGATGAAGTGACTTGCCCAATGTCACACAGCTAGTAAGTATCTATGATCTGATTTAAACTCACGGAGATAAGTCTTCTTGATTCTAGGCTCAGCAGACTATCTGATATGGCATCTGGATGCCCTACAAACATACGGAATTTTTTTAAAAAATTTTTTAATGAAATTAACACTCCCTTTCTTTGTTGCTATATAACTGAAACAAATGAGATTCTGGTGCATAAACTCACTGATAATTATTTATTGATTAGGGCAGTGTTCATCAAATCTCTTGTTGAAGGTGCAAATGGAACCCATTTATAGACACCTTTTTAAACAGAACATTCCAATGAAGAATGATTTTATGTGCTTTAAATGCAAACTATACTTAAAGCAAAAAATGGAATGAATAACTGAGTTATTGTAAACAAGTAGGATTGCAGATTGTTTGTTGTCATTAAAATTATAGTCCTGTTGAAATATTGCATTAAGTACCTAAGATTAAAATAGAATCTACCTAATACCAACATGCAGTAAAGCATGCCAAGACAACAAAATAGCTAGAGATTCATTTTCATGTGGACTCAGTTTCCCCAGACATAAAATGGCAAAGTTAAACATGATAATTCCTAAGGTTGCTCCCTAAAATCTATGATCTCAAGATTAAAATAAAACTTTTATATAATTCATTTTTAAGAAATTAAGCCTATCAATTTTAATTGATTTTGTGTTTGATAGAAACTTCTGAATATGAACAATAATAACTCACTTTTCTATGTTTTGAAGTTTGAAAAAACTCGGTGTGTATTATCTTAGTAATTTTTTTACATTCATTCTACGAGGCAGGTAATACATAAATAATTTACTGTCTTATATGTAAGTTATCCTTACCTACTAGGTGCAAGGCACTGTGCTTCACCTTGAATAAAAAATAAACAAAAATTAAGTATCCTATACACTCAGAGAATTTATATTCCCTTAAGGTATATATTCCTGCATATACATTTTTTAATTGTAGAGAAATATTTATACATAGAATTAAAAAATTATGTAAGTTATCTTAAAGTGCATATTAAAAATAGATTTTAGATTGAAATCATATTCAAGTCTCTTCAAGGCTAATGTCCTTTCTACTATAACAGAGACTTCATAGATTAAAAACTGGGAATTTCTGGCATGTATAGAGTGCATAGAAGAGAACATCTTGTAAATGTTTGTGAAAAATTCCACTAGAAATTAATATTCCAAATATAGCATAAGTGTTTATGGTTTATTCTCACTGATATGATAAAAAAACAGCAGTTTTGACATGCTACTTCCAATATGTAAAATGTCCTAACATCAATTCTAAGACATTTGCATGAAGCAATTGTAAAGAAAATATCCTATAAACCTTAATCTCCTTTTTAGTATTGTTTGCCTTCATATTGTTGTAGTAATTCTGTATATAGTTTTCCTAGTTCCAATTTATGAATTTTACTCACTTAGTCAGCAATCATGTGTTAGGTGCCTAAAATGAGTCAAGATAGTAAGTGATAGAGGGGAAAAGAAGACAATTGTTGGGATGGAACGGAAGGAACTTTTAAGTATATTCCAATGAAGGATATTGGAAAAACAAAAGTATACATAGAAAGATGTATATATGTATGTATGTATATTTGTTTGCATACATATTCATTATATATATGCAAACACATAAAATTGTGTTGTGTATATGTATATATAAAAACAAACATGAATACATATGCATATATAGATATGCAGTTTTCATATAGTTATATATTTTTGCTTAATTTCTCTTTTCAAACACCCTTAAAAGTAGTTTTTTCTCCCCTTCCATTTATTACCTTTTTTTTTAAATGTACAGCACTTAATATATTGCTTAGAACAAAGTAAGTACTTAAAACATGATTGTTGATTAAGTAATTGATTTTATTATACAAATTAATTTGATATATGTGTGTGGATTTGTACATATATTATATATAGTCTTTTGTCAGAAAATAAACATGGAAAATGGTAATTCAGTGGCCTTACCATTTCTCTGTGACTCATTAGTATGTCACTTACCTTAGCACCAGACCTATACTTTTTTTTCATTCTCCTCTCTGCCCAATAGAACCAACATCATTTTTGTCCTCTGTTTTCTTGACGAACCTCATCTCATTCTGAGCCTATGTGGAATTCTTCTGAGAAAGAATATTCTGCTTTCAGACTCTACTACTTAACCTTTATTTCAACCATTATAAAAGAGGTTGGGATCAATGCTCTGCATCTAGCTTGGAAAAGTGTTTTGGGTTGGGCTTAATTCAGGCTTAACACTTGGTATTTACATTCAAAAATGAAGCAAATTTGGATACATGTATGCCATTAAGCATTGAAGGAAAAAAAAAACTTAATCCTAAATGGGAAAGAATATTCTATATGAAGAGTCATTGAGGACATCTTGAGCTGATTCTAGTCCACGAAATTCCCATGGTTCTTAATTCATCAGTCACGCATCTTTTGGACCCCTCTATTCCCAATGGTTCTTTTCTATTCAGAAGATGAGGAAATGATGACAAAAGTCTGAACTCCAAATACCCAGAGTCTCTAATAATAGATACCTCTAAATTTTTTAAGGAATAGCTAACCTAAGCTAGAATGGAATGGAGAGAAAGTCAGGAGGAATCAGAACATTATCCCAGAGTGGCCTTTGAAGGTATGCATGAAGTAGTACATAATAATTGCAACTCTACCAAACCCTGTGCCCAAATCTACTACTTGACTTATTTCCTGATTAATTTTCATTCTGTGTTGTAAGAGAATTAAATAGTATTTTCAGATGATTTCTTCATAAAATAAGTATTTAAATGTTACATACCTCACAATATTTAATGATTTAATAATTCATTAGGTTGAAACACTAACTGCAGCTAATTATGGATTATCAAACTGCAAATACCTCTTTCCAAGAAATGTTCACTCAAAAAAATCACTAGAATTAAGTAACACCAAAGTTACTGATTTCTGATAATGTAAACAATATAAGAAAGGAAAAAGAAAGTTGTTTGTACTGCATCAGTTACAAGAAATACAACAGAGTCATCTCCTAGTCATTCTGAAAGACAATTTCTTCATTCTATTCTCTTAGGATTGAAGCAAAATTCTCAAGAATTCTCTGATTTTTTGCAATGTAAGAGCTTAAATAAATTCTCTTATCAGGCAATGCCTTTTAGAATTTTTCTCTCTGACAGCTAACCCAGTCTCTTAAGAAAAAGGAGTTCTCTTAATTTTTTTGTCTTTTTTCTTCACCCGCTTTTCTTTCTATCTATCACAGATTTCAGAATAACAGTGAAATGATGATGTCTTCTCTGAGACTTCTTATAGATTGCAGTTTAATGTTTGTTGCTAAATTAGTCATGACTTCACAAATTCTAAAACTTACTTGCTCGCATTAACCTGGGTAAGATCTGCTTCATAATACCTCAATAAATTCCCTTTATTAATATCATCCTTACTATACCCTATCCAGATAACATGAAACCTATTTGAATACTGAAAAATATTTTATTTGATGGTAAGGCAGCTTGCTTCATTTGAAAATTTTGAAAGGCATTTTAATTATATGATTTTATTTTTTTTAAATTTTAACTTAGAGTAAACTAAGTTAACTTAGAGTAAACCAAAATCTTGTAGTAATTCCCAATAGCTGGTCATAATATTCTCTTTGGAACCAAGGAATTTCAGTGTAATCACTTCTCTACTTTCCATGACAATTCTTCAAATTTCTGAAGATAGCTATTTTGTCCCCATGCTAACTCATTCTTATATTTTCCAAGCTAAAAAGGACAGTTGCTTAAACTACAATCCACGTGGCAAAGGTTAAAGCCTTTTTATAATTTATGTTGTTTTCCTCATTGATTGTTAATCTACAGTTTCAATAGTTTTAAAAGTTTCTTTACTGAATTAGAAATAATAGTGTGTGGTTCTACCAGAGGACATTCAGATCCAACTATTTTTTTCCCCTAATCTTGAATACCAATCTGAAAGGAAACATCAAGTTAAAAACCTACAGTCCTATAATTCTACTTACATTATGTTTTTTTTTTTTCTGTCTGTTGTGTTACAATATTGTCTCAACTTGGTCTGGCAGCCAGCTTCAACCCCCCATCCCTATCCCCCTCCAAATTCTAACCAGGCCTCTCTAGTTTATCATTTTGGAACCTAAGGAACTTCATTGTGATATAATTTATCTCATATGTTTCAAAACAGATAATTTTTTGAATGATTTCTACCTTTTAAAAACTTTAAGAATTCCAAATCAGTTATTAAATATTTTTAACATGGCCATTTTCAGAGGCTTTTAGGTGGTACAGTAAATAAAATATTATGCCTGTAGACAGGAAAATTTGAGATCAAATCTGACCCCAGATATTTACTAGCTGTGTGACCCTGGAAATTTTAATATTATCTATAAGAAAATGATCTGTTTGAATCCAAGACAAATCATACAAAATCACAGTAATACACATCTCTCTTCCAATTACTAATACTAATGAGACAAAATTTTATCATTTCTTATAAAGTCTTGCAACAATCTTCTATAAATGACACCAAAAAAAGAAATCATAGGTAATTGTAATGCTGAAGTAAGAAATAAAAAAAAAAATAGAATAACAGGGAAATTTGGCCTTGAAGTACAAAATGAAGCAGGGCAGGGACTGACAGAATTTTGTCAAGGTAATTCACTGGTCATAGCAAGTAATCTTTTTTTAATATACCCAAAAGTAACTCTATACATGGACATCACAAGATAATTAATATCAAAGTAACACTGATTGTATACTTCACAGTCAAAAATGGAGAAGCTCTATGTCAATAGGTTAAACAAGATTTGTAACTGACTGTGGCTCAAGTTATAAAAGTTTTTCTTGTTTTTTTTTTTCAAAATTCACAATGAATTTGAAAAAAGTAGGGGAAAAGAGCATACTGAATACTTATGATTTAAATAACATCTATTATGAACATGAAGTAGAAGTGATTTAAAGGCCTACATCTTGTGTAGGCCTTTAAATCACTTCTACTTCATGTTCTAGATTTTGATAAAGATCTAGAGTCAGACATCCTGAAGAATGAAGTCTAGTGGTCCTTAGGAGACTAATTTAGGAGACAGAATTCCAGCTGAGCTATTTAAAATCCTTAAAAATGATGTCACCCTGTTAGACTCAATATGCCACCGAATTTAGAAAACCTAACATTCCACCTAACAGTGGCCACTGGATTGGAAAAGATTAGTTTATGTCCCAATCATAAAGAGCAATGGTAAAAGAATGTTAGAATTATCAAACAATTGTGCAAGTGGAAGCAGTATCAAATTTTATATTTTTGATCTCAAAGATCAATGTAAAATGACAACAACCATGAAATCCAAATGTGCTTGATCCTTGAAAGGAAAGTAATGCAAAATCTAGAGATCATAAAAAGCAGAAATATCACTTTGTTGACAAAGATCCAGATAATCAAAATTGTTTTTTTTAATTTTTGTTTGTTTTCAAGAGCAATGAATGTCTGTGATAACTATTCTATAAGGAAAGTTGAACACTATAGAGTCAACACTTTCAAACTGTGGCGATAGAAAAGGCTTTTGAGAGTCCCTTTGTTAGCAAAGAGATCAAATCAGTCAGTAGTTAAAGAAGTTAATTCAGACTATGCACTGATAGATTAAATACTGCAGTTGAAGCTTAAAAACTTTGACTACCTAATTATGAGAGAACACTCATTGGAAAAGATTCTAATGATGGGAAAAAACAAACACAAAAAAAATGATAGCAGAAGTTGAAATGGATAGGGAATGTCATGGAAGCAAAAACTATGTGCTTATCTTTAAAAGAGGAAAATAATAACATCTACCACCCAGGGCAGTTGTGAAAATGAAATTAAATAGTCATTTTGAAGAACTTGGCAAGCCTTGCAGTTTTAAATAAATGTATGTTCTAGTTCTTTTTTATTGCACTGATATACAAATCCTTCTGAATCTTCAGGAAATATTTAAACAATGTTTTTAATACATTAATTTATTAATTAAATTTAAACTTGATGTTTTATTAAAATAAAAGCATCCTATCAATTGTTGTATGGATTGTTCTAGTGAAATTTTATTGGATTATATGGATCATTGTTGTTCTATATGTTGTTATTGTAAACTACTCAACATTGATGTGTTTCAACATATGACTTAGGAAGTGACTTGATCCCAAGATTAGAGATTTAGTGATAGAATGACTCTTATAGATCATTTATTTCAATTACCATCTTAAGAAATGAAGAATCGATACTGAAGGGAGATGGATTGTTTTTCAAAAGTCAACTAAATAAGAAATGGGAGAGCCAGGATTTTTATTTTCCAGTATACCATAGAACTTTGTCTGCCATATTAAGAAGGCTATTTCTTACCTCTTCTTAGATTCTCTAGTTTACTTCAAAGACAAATTTAAGTCCTTCCATAAGTCATCCTGTGTTTTCCTCCTGCTGTTAATTCTCTCCTCCCCCAAAAAGTGAGCTTTTATGGACACGTGTAAATACATTTTACATAAATGTGTAAATATATTTTATATAAATGCAAATAAAGGTATGTGTTTATCATAAACATATGTATATAAAAGCAAAGGTATATGATATATATATATATGTTTATAAATATAGAGGAATCAAAAGGGACTTATAATTTAAACTTCATATTTTTTTCTTTTCTTTCTTTCTTTCTTTTTCTTTTGTTGAGGCAATTGGGCTTAAGTGACTTGCCCAGAGTCACACAGCTAGGAAGTGTTAAGTGTTTGAGGCCAAATTTGAACTCAGGTCCTCCTGACTTTAGGGCTGATACTCTATCCACTGTACCATCTAACTGCCCCAATTTTTTTTTTATTTTTAAAGAAATCCAGATAAAACTTTTTTTTGGTTTTTAATAATTGAGGACCCTAAAATGTTTATTCAGTTACAAAACAAACAACAATAAATCATTCTATCATCTGTGTAAAAGTTTTGTCAATTATTGACTAAAAACAAGTTAGATGTCAACTTATCTTAACATCATTTTATAGCCAGTTTCACTGAACAGAAAATCATAAGACTGACATTAAAATAATAATAGTATAAACTTACAATATGCTTTAAAATAGTAACATAGTAGTAATGACAGCAGTGGTAGCAGTGGAAAAGTCTTTGTCTCCACTATTTGAATACTGATTTAGAGGTAGCAAGCAAAGTACTTGAGTCTGCTTTGGCTCTGCACTTGCAAGGTTGGAGGTTGATGAATGGGTTCTAACCAAATTTCAGAATATTTTTGTTCTTCTCCAGGTGATTCTCATTTCTCCCTAATCATCAGCTTCAAAACTACCACTTAGAGAGAGCCTTTTTGTCATTGTTCAATGGAAAGGTTTAAATGAGAAATTATGATAGCCAAATCTTATCCAAGACAGAAAATAGTGTTCTAACTTGTTTTGGAGATTAGGGAAAAGACAAATAAACTCTTGATTTATTTAGTTTTTGCCTTTGGGGAATTTATTTGAGAAACTAATAAGTCCAAACAATAAAATTATTTCTCAATTTTGCAGTCTTCAACCAGGAAAAATCCACTCACTTATTTGACCAAGGCTCAAATCTGAACACTATTCTTCTTTGCTATAGTCCTACTCTTTTTTGGGTGAGGAGGGAGGTAAGGAATTAACAGACCAATCAGGATTGAAACAGTCCATCAATGGAGGTTATATTGATATTAATTTAAAATAAAATTAACAGATTTAAAGGAAAAAAAACTATATTTAAACATACATTTTTGCATGTGCAAAGAGATGTGGATAAGGAAAATCTCTACCTCACTAGCAATCTGAATTCTACACCAAGGGAAAGTTCATCAATCATCAGGTACTTTAAACTATCTAGTCATAATTCCTTTATGTGCTCCAGAATCTTTCATAGTTTATCACCACTATTTTTTCCTAGCCTTCTACTCATTAATAGAGCTTTAAATATATGTTATCCCAATAAACTGGGAAAACATTTTTACAGTCAAAGGTTCGGATAAAGGACTCATTTCCAAAATATATAGAGAATTGATTCTAATTTATAAGAAATCAAGCCATTCTCCAATTGATAAATGGTCAAAGGATATGAACAGACAATTTTCAGATGATGAAATTAAAACTATTTTCTGAAAATGGGTTACACTTTGTAATTTAACCTGAATTATTCAATTTTAATTCACTTTCTTAAATCTATACAATCAACAAAATGATAAATCAATCTTTGATTTATTATATCATTCACTTTGCCAAATATATTAAATTAAATAATATAGAAATAAATAATTAAATAAATTAAAACTATTACCACTCATATGAAAGAGTGTTCCAAATCACTATTGATCAGAGAAATGCAAATTAAGACAACTCTGAGATACCACTACATACCTGTCAGATTGGCTAGAATGACAGGGAAAGATAATGATGAATGTTGGAGGGCATGTGGGAAAACAGGGACACTGATACATTGTTGGTGGAATTGTGAACACATCCAGCCATTCTGGAGAGCAATCTGGAACTATGTTCAAAAAATTATCAAACTGTGCATACCCTTTGATCCAGCAGTGTTTCTACTGGGCTTATACCCCAAAGAGATACTAAAGAAGGGAAAGGGACCAGTATGTGCCAAAATGTTTGTGGCAGCCCTGTTTGTAGTGGCTAGAAGCTGGAAACTGAATTGATGCCCATCAATTGAAGAATGGTTGAGTAAATTGTGGTATATGAATGTTATGGAATATTATTGTTATGTAAAAAATGACCAGCAGGATGAATACAGAGAGGATTGGAGAGACTTACATGAATGGATGCTGAGTGAAATGAGCAGAACCAGGAGATCATTATATACCTCAACAACAATACTGTATGAGGATGTATTCTGGTGGAAGTGGATTCCTTTCACAAAGAGAAGATCTAGCTCAGTTTCAATTGATCAAGGATGGACAGAAGCAGCTACACCCAAAGAAAGAACACTAGGAAATGAATGTAAACTGCTTGCATTTTTTGTTCTTCTTTCCGGGTTATTTATACCTTCTAAATCCAATTCTCCCTGAGCAACAAGAGAACTGTTTGGTTCTGCACACATATATTGTATCTAAGATCTACTGTAACCTATTTAACATGTATAGGACCACTTGCCATCTAGGGGAGGGGGGAAGAGAGGGAGGGGGGAAGAGAGGGAGGGGAAAAATTGGAACAGAAGTGAGTGCAAGGGATAAGGTTGTAAAAAATTGCCCTGGCATGGGTTCTGTCAATAAAAAGTTATTTAAAAAAATAAATATATGTTATCCCTCCTCTACAAACTCTGTATAAAATAATAGCAATTCCAAGGATTTAAGTAATATGAGAGAAGGCATTTGTGTGACATTGCACACATTTATCTTCTTAATCTATTTCAATGTAAGGCTTGGCTATCTCCCACACATTGAATGCTCTTCACCCTCATCTCAGCCTTCTGTATATCTTGACTTCATTCAAGTCCAAACTAAAAACCCTACCTTTTAGAAAGAGTCTTTCTTAATCTCTCTAAATTCTAATACTTTCTCTTGTGCATTATCTTCAATTTATCCCATATATATCTTGTTCACACAAAATTGCTATCTTAGTGTTTCTTCCAATTGGCCATGGCTTTTAAGGGGCAGGGGCTGTCTTTTGCCTTTCTTTTATCTTCATTGCTGGCTACATAGTAGGTCCTTAATAAATGTTAATTGAGTGACTTTTCCAACTTACCTTTCACTTGATCTCCTAAATGCAACCAACCCCTAAAATATAAGATTCAATTTCATGAGTCAATTAGATTTCTAGAATTTCAAATAATTTATTCTCTGTCTGGAGAAGTTCTGATTTAAAAACATATTAGTATGTAATATATTTTCATATAATTCCCTGACCCAAACAATAAATTGCTTCTTTCTGCATCCCCCTTTTCATACCATGATGGCTAATTAAAAACTTTCATACAACAGCTATTTTGCAAATATCACTACAAAGATGCTATAAATACCCCTGGGAGTCTTGGAAGTCTTGAAAAGCAAAATTACTGAGAACAAGGAGGTTGTTTGCATCATAGTTGTTCTCTCTCACCAGGGAGGAAGCTAGCTAGAAGCTATTTATAATGATGAAAAGTGATTTGAGGAAGTCCAAAGGGATATTGGAGGAGAAATATTCAATAATGTGAAGCAATCTGCAGTCGCTACAAATTTGGGGACACAATAAAGCTTAGAATGATGATGGTAGGCTAGGTATGTGAACAGAAATGTTTAATGCATTCCATTGCCGAGAAATAAAAGGTAATGAGGCTAGAGACAAAAAGACAAAAAATGCAATATTCTCTTGTTCTACTATATAAAAGAATGAGCAGGATGTTTTAGTGGATAAAGTCCTACAATCTCTAGAAGTGCCAGAGGCCTAGCAATGGAAACTTGATTTTAGGACCACTATTTTAGCAAAAGTTCTTTAGCTACAAGGTTGAATTTAGGATTTAATTGTTTTTCAAAGATATCAGACTGTGTCTTCTCCACTAGTTTTCTAGGATTCATAAAAGTAAATTTACCTGAATAAAAAATAAAATTCCTACTCAGACGAATGCTTGTGGCTTAGAGCTGCTCTTGCATTCTCAGATGATTCTAAATTTTCCAGGTACTCCAACCTGGAAAGGCTTAAACTATGAGTGGCAAACTGATTGTGCAATGGGTACAGCCCAGGTTAGGTGATTGGGAATCTGGTAAGTGAATCATCTTCAGTCATAACAACTCATGAATCATACCTATTAAGACTGAAGGTGTTACCTACATCAAGCACAGCATAAACCAAAAAATTATAGAGGTTCTAGAAATACTGAAAATTTATCTGAAAATAGTATTTTGATTTTTAAATCTATTTTTATTTTTTTTAAATTCTTATTTTTAATGTGCACTGCTTATAAGCACATATAAGAAAGAAGGAGGAAATAAGGGATCATTAGATTCTGGAAATACTTTAGATTAGATAGTTATAAAATATTTATAAAGTACTTATTGTAAGTTGGAAAGACTGGGATAGAGAGAGGTAAAAGCAGGTTTCTTACCTTCAAAAAACACACATTCTAATGAGTGAGACAACATACAAATAATGAGGAATATAACATGAATACAATGAACATGAAAAATAATCTTTAAAAGAAGGCTTTATGTTTAGGTAGAGAAGTTATATAGAAAAACGGCTCCTGAAGAAGATAGCATTGAATTTAGGATTTGAATGAAGACAGAGGATCCAGGACATATAGATAAGGATGAAGGGTTGATAAACAATTATTAGAGGCATACCATGTGCCAGACACTGTACAGTGTGAGCAGTACAAATAAGGTAAGAAAAATAAAATACAATAAATAAACAAACAAACCAAAAAAAATTCTTTGTTCTAAAGGAGATCACAGTCTAAGGAGGAAGTCAATATGCAAAAAAATGATGTATAAACAAGCTACATAGAGAATAGTTTTAAAATAGTCAAGGAAAGGAAGTAAGAAGAACATATTCCAGATAAGGGGAACAATCAAATAAGATGCATGGAAGTAGAGTGTAGTCCAGTAAGAACAGTCAAAAGGTGCATATCGTCATCTTATAGAATGCATGTAAGGGAGTAAGGTTATTAAATATTAGCAAAAACCTAGAAAATGAGGAAGGTATGGGTTCATAAAAAGTATTAAATGGCAAAGGATATTAAATGGCAGAGGATATTAAAAATAAATAAATATTATTTTTCTGCAAATAAAATGTCACTAAAGTTTGGTAATTAGGAAAGTGATGTGATCAAATCTATTTTTTCAAAAGAAATAATGTTGTTAGTTTGTTGAATAGAAGATAGATTTATAATAAAGAGACATGACAAGAACCTTGGGAGAAAATGATAATAGCATTTTGGAGTTGCTAATAGCAAAGAAAGGTAACAGTGGGCACAGTCAGATATTTTTTAAATTAATTCACAAAATTGGTTTAAAAGTGAGCAAGACTATCTTACTGAGAAGCTCTAAAGAATTTCTAAAAGATATAAAAATGAGATTTGAGATCTTATTCCAAAATCAGAAAGTTCATTTGAAAATCTGTATAATATAAATGAGAAAGTAAAGGAGTCACTATCAAAAAATAAAAAAGGGCACAATCTTAGTTACCTATCTTACAGGTATGGGGTGTGTGTGTGTGTGTGTGTGTGTGTGTGTGTGTGTGTATCTGTGAAGCTCAAATTAGATGATGAATACAAAGTAATTTTAAATATTATATTAATTTAAGCTATTATCATGCAACTGATTTTAAATAAATATGTATGATAGAGGAAAGCAAGAGAGATATGCGAGGAAATTTTTAAAAAGAGAAGTAGAAAACCACATTGCTATTGCCAGAAAGCCTTTAGTTTAAGGGGCCTGTACATATGAGAACAATAAAATGCCCCAAAGTGTTTATGTGTATGTCTCTCTGTCCACATATTAAAGCTACATTTGGAAGAAAATTATAAAGGAAAGAACTGTGTCTATTGATTTCACAAGGAACCATATATTAGGGCAGCTAGGCAAAATTATGTACAGGCACTAACCCTAAAGTCAGGAGGACCTGAACTCAAATAAGACATCAGATACACACTAGCTGTGTGACTCCAGGCAAATTACTTAACCCTTTTTTGTCTCAATTTCCTCATTTGTAAAAAGAGCTGGAGAAGGAAATGTCAACCCAATCCAGTTTCTTTGTCAAGACGACTTCAATAGGATCCCAAAGCATCATATATGGCTTTAAAATTACTGAACTAGAAATATGTAATATAAGGCAAAATGATCAAGATCTTATTTAGTTCTTTTTTTTTTCCCCAGAAATGAATAAAAAGTTAGAAAAATAATATAATGAACACATCAAAGATCACAGAGGATTAAAAAAACACAGCTTACTTTTTAAATGAAATTATGTTCTGCTTATAAAGAAGTATAACTCAGGATTCTGAAGATATGAATTTATTATCAGTCCATAAGCATTTCCCTGACAGCTACTATGGACCAGACACTGTTTGAGGTCCTGAATATTTGGGGATTAAAAAGAAACAGTCCTTTCCCTGTTTGATATTGTACTGTATAAATAGAGGAAAGGAGCTAAACAGTAATCTTTAAGAAATAATGGAAAATTTAAGTGTCTGATAACTATGGATACATGCTCAGAAGTAACAACTGTGTCAATTTGTAAGAAAGAACAAAAAAGATGATTCTAAAAACAAGATTGATGAGTTGATGTTAGTCAATTGAAGTCAAAGTTGGATTAAATGACCTCAAATGAAAAAAAAAAGAGAGAGAGAGGTAGGTAAATAGGATGAGACATGTAAAATTTATTGCTAAAGGATTATAAAACCTCAGTAGTCAACTTGTCTATGGAATACAGAGTTAACAAAAATGTGTTCTGGAAGCTATTTTAGAACAACATAATAAATACTAGGTCACTGAAAAAAGAGTTTGTGCAAATTAAACTACCTTCATTCTTTGTCAGTTCAAAAACAATCATTATGATGTTTTGCCAACATTGAAAAATGGAGTATGAATCGTTATGGATGATATCTGGAGCTATCTGATTAGTATGATCAGTGGAGGCAGAGAATGATGATCGATTAGGCTAAAAATTCTAATGTCTGAAATATGTGGATAGATTTTTATATTGACCTGATCCATTAGATGAAC
This sequence comes from Sarcophilus harrisii, assembly GCF_902635505.1. NCBI lineage: Eukaryota > Metazoa > Chordata > Mammalia > Dasyuromorphia > Dasyuridae > Sarcophilus > Sarcophilus harrisii. The sequence goes on along the minus strand of NC_045428.1, from coordinate 23,646,019 downwards.
ATCAAAATTAGAATTCATTATATACTTGGTAAAAAGATAGCTAATATAATTTATTTTTTCATTATTTTGCTATTAATGGACAAGAAGAAACTGAAACTAAAAGGAACAAGAATAGTGATTTCATGGCAGTCTCTGGCTTACTACATTTCCAGGAACTAAAAGATTATTTTCTTATTGAGTTTTCTTAGACTACTGACATTCAAATTTTATCAGGAAAGAAATCACTCTCTAAATCATGTTCCCTTTAACTTGGTATTTTCTCACTTAAGTTTTCAAAAATAGTCTTGCAGAAAGAAAAAAAATAAGATAAAAGGTCCTCAATTTGTATGGATATAAGAACTTATTTCCTTTATATTCTCCTGTTATAACTTAAAAGGATCATGGTGTCATAGAGAGATAGAGACCTCGGAGTTCATCTAGTTTCATCCCCTCATTTATGACATGAAGAATTTGTAGACCACAGATCTTGTTCCAGATTTTTTTTAATCTTCAAAATATCTAAGATTTGAAAAAAAAAGACTCTCTTGGGAGTTTTACGAGTTAGATTATGTATTACTAATATTGAAAAATGTATCTTATGAAGTTCAAAAAACAATCTTCTACAACATTAAATAATGTATGCAACACTTTGATTCTCTTTTGCAATTTCTTTTGATATAATAATTTCTTAATCTATTCTGACATAATAACAGATTTTGTTAGACAGGTGGCTGTCTTTAAAGAGAAATGAATGTCCCCACCTTGATTTTAGACTTCTCATTTCCAGAAGTTGTGATAACTTTAACAGTAGCTGTGCTTCCTATTTTAGTTAGATTCTAGGAACATGGTCTTTCCAGCTAAGTATGACAGTAGTTTCATTTAAGAACTAGCTTATTAAATGTGAACTAGGACTCCCCTAAAATTCTACATGATCTTTTCTCCAAATACTGAGATGGGAAAAATGTATTGAATAACCTTTGTATTTATGTGGCACTGCCATCTGCTGGATAAGATGATCAAACTGGATAGTAAATAATGAAAATTCACCTTTAATTTGGATAAAAAAAAAAGTAGTATACATTGAAGGTTCAGAAAATATAACACTTTTTTACCCATTTGTTTGAATAATGAAGTTGTTTTCTCCAAAAGCTAAAACATTTTCAAAGCAAATGTCCCTTGTATAAATTGGAATCCTTTAGAAAAGTTATCTTCTATCATCTTTCAACACCACAGGAGAAGACTGTATAAAAAAAAAAAAAAGAAAAAAATATGGGATTGCAAAATTACACATATAGAGCTGAAGGGAGTGAAGACAAGATGGCAGAGAGTAGGCAGGACTTTGTCTGAGCTCTTCTTGGTTTCCTTCAGATCAACCCCAGATCAAGCCTTGGAATTCATTTTGGAGTGACACATGACAGAAATGTTTAGAGTATAATAAATTTCCTGCAGAAGATATTTTGGAAAAACTTCAGAAATGGTTTGTTTAAATTAGTTATGATTCAGGCTTAAGAAAGGAGTAGGCCACAAGAGCAGGCACAGCACAAAGACCCAGGGCAGTATGAGGTTCATACCTGGAAGAATCTACTGGAGGCTCTTTGCCAAAATACTTCTGTATTCAGAAGCCAGTGAATCAGCAAATTAGCTGTAAGACATTCAATACAACCACAAAAGGCAAATAGTGAGCCCTTAAACCCCAGAATAACCAGCAGCTTGACCATGTTCACTCATCATAAGAAGAAAGTCAGCAGGACTAATCCCTCTCTCTTTTAAAGGAGCCTTGGTACAATCTCTTCTTTGCCCTAAGAGCCAACTTCAACCTTTAAAATGAGCAAAAAAGCAAAAAGAGATGTGAGCATACAAAGCTTTTATGGAGATAGAAAATAACAGACTTCAAATCCTGAGGATATTTAAGGCAAATCACTTCTAGATGAAGCCCTAAAGGATGATACGAGTTGATCTCCACTTTACAAGGCTCTCTTGGAAGAATTCAAAAAGAATTTAAAAGAGAATTAGAAGAAAAATGGAGAAAAATTCTCAAAATTTCATAATGAGAAATTTTCAGGAGAATTTGAAAAATGAAACACAGAAATTATCTGAAAAAAACTCCTTTAAAATATATTTAGAGAAATGGAAAAAAAAACATATAATTCCTTACAAAATACATTTGAAGAAATGAAAAAAAAAAAAGAAAGAAAACAACTCCTTGAAAAACAGAATTTCTGAAAGGAAAAAAAATGAACAAACAACTCATATAAAAGTTCAATTGGCCAAATGCAAAATGAGATTAAAAAGCTAACTGAAAATTACTAAAATCACTAAAAATTAGAATTAAACAAATGGAAGTGAATGACTCAAAGAGGCACCAAGAATCAGTCAAAAAGAAGAAGAAGAAAAAGAAGAAGAAGAACATGTAAAATACCTCATTGATAAAACAACTGACCTGGAAAATAGATCTACGAGAGACAATCTAAAAATTATTGGCCTTCCTGAAAACCATGATGAGCAAACAGCTTAAACATCTTTCAGGAAATCATAAAGGAAAACTGCCCTGCAGCATTAAATAGCTATTGAAAGAATTTACCAAATGCCTCCTAAAGGAGACCCCAAAATGAAAACCCCAAGGAATATCAGAGCTATATTGAAAATTATTATATCAAGGAGAAAATATTGCAAGCAGTTAGAAAGAATTCAAATATCAAAGAGTCACAATCAGAACTACTCTAGAACTTGTCTTTAAAGGATCAAGAACCCAGCATTATGATATCTGAAAGGGCATAGAAACTTAAATTGCAGCCAAGAATCAACTATCCAGCAAAATTAAGTATTATTTTTCAAGGAAAGAGATGGAAAAGGAATAAGAAAGGGTGAGGGCTGTTTGAGAGTGGTCTTGTCAGAAGTAAAACCTTAGGAAGGAGGAAAAGGAAAAAAGGAAAGAGAAAAGTATAACTTGGGGAAAATAAGATAGCAGGATGTTCAGAGTAAGTAATTTTAACTGTGAATGTGAATGGAATAAATTCTCCCATAAATCGGAAGTGGGTAGAAGAATGGATTAATAGCCAGAATCCTACAATATGTTCTTTACAGGAAACACATTTAAAGCTGAGTGATTCATACAGAGTACAGATAAAAGGCTGAAGCAGAATCTATTATGATTCAGCTGATGTAAAGAAGGAAGGGTAGCAATCCTGATCTCAGATCAAGAAAAGCAAAAATAGATCTAATCAGAACTAAAAAGAAAATTTAATCTACAAATACAGGACTCAAGAGAAGCATAGAAAAGTGAACAGGGTAAAAATATATTTTATTATAGGTTAAACTGTTTTTGACATCTCTAACTGGAAAAACAATATCTGTAACTCTTGAAAACTGTATCTGTCACTGGGGCAGATGGGAGGAGAAGGGTTACAACCACTGAGGATGTGGTTGTAAATGTACTATGTAGTGATGACATCAAAGGGAAGATAAAGTGTAAAGGTTTGTACTTAAAAGAGGAAAGTAAAGATATAATGGAACAATTAGTTCACATGAAGAAATACAAAACACCTATTATAATGGTCTATTATGGTCCCTATTATAATGGAGGGAAATAATGGAAGGTGATGAGCATTGTCTGAAGCTTGATCTCATCAGTTTTGGTCCTAAGAGGGAATAACTTAATCATTCAGTTGGATATAGAAAGTTATCCAACCTTATAAAGATGTGGAGAAAGATGACAGGAAAAGTGAGGGGAAGAATAGAAAGGAGAGCAGAAATTCCAGGGAAAAAGATAAGAGAAGGGGGGAAGTAGTAAAGGAAGATATGGAGTGGGTGGAGTAAGTTAAAAAAAAAAAACCTACTAAGAAAAGGGGGAGGGGTAATAAGGGATAAATTAGTGGATGGGGTGGACCAAAAAACACTAGTAAGGCCTGGGTGGAAAAACAACAAATGTATATATAAGGGAGAAAATAGAGTGAACTCACAATCAGGATGACTACACATATTCCACAGTCTATATCTCCAAGGTACTTTCCTTACATATCCTTCTAGGTACCTCCCTAAGCATCTTTCAAATGAAAAGATAACAACTTCTCTCTGACATCCATCATGGAAGTCAATTTGTGATTACACTTTGAATATAAAAAAAAAAGAAAAGAAAAAAATATTACTTATATAGTGAATTCTTCTTAATATAAACTTCCATAACAATCAAGAATAGAGGAGGGAACAAAATAATATTTTTTAAAAACCACTACATAAGGGAAGGAAATTGCTTGAATATTATCAGGTAATGTAATTGCTTTCTCTGAATCTTATATATAGATATATTGGCTTTCTTGTGTTTCTTTTAATTTGTTTGGTTCATCATTACCTTCCTCTATCTGGAGACTGACCATTTTTCAATGAAATCTATAAATATTTTAAACTTTGGTGAAGGAAATAACAAGGTAGAAGAGTAAATAGAATCCCTGGCCTGAAGTTAGTTACTAGCTCTGTTAACCTGGGCAAGTCGCCTGATTCTATTTGCCTCAGTTTCTCACCTATAAAATAAAGTGAAGAAGGAAATTCCAAACCACTTCAATATCTTTGCCATGATAACCCCACCCCACATGGGGATCACACAACATTACTGAAATAATTGAACAATAACAGCAGCAATAGAGAATAAGAGACTCAACAAAGAATGATCTTTTGTTAAAAGATGTTCCATCTCCTTTTTTGGTAACCTCCAGGACTATAAATGAATATTGTGCATAATAAAGTGGTGATGAGAATTATAAAGTATTATGAGGCATGGATAAAGCTGACTAAAATAAAAGTGACTTCATAGCATTCATGCTATGAACCATCATGAACAACCATCATGATTGTGCTACATATGGGTAATTAATTTTGAGACTAAGTATATTGAGGGTAACAAATTATGCTGTGGGAAATGATAAATTTATATTGGTTTTATATTTTTTTATTTTTCATTATTAAAAAATGATATTTCCTGTGCATTGTATGCATGTATGTGGGTATTGGATGCCACTTTTTTTGGGGGGGTGGGAAGTTGTTATACTGTTCAAGAGTTACTTGCAAATATTTAATTGAAGCTGAAATCAAGAGAATTAGGTAATCCCCCCAAGTTATACCAAAGGCTTTATGTCACTGTGCCCTGAATGCACGAGATAAAGTAATTTAAAAGAAAGAGGAGAAAGGCATTTTGTCTTATAGCCATGAGCTAAATAATAATGATGAGTTTTGTCAAGATTTTTTTCAAAAATGTTAACATTTTATGTTAACAATAGCAGAATGTTAACAATAGCAGAAAGCATGAAGTATATAACATATAGCAAAGAAGTGTAAATGAGTATAGAATTGCTAACTTAAGAATTGCTAGATTTAATAGAAATCATGAAAAATGACTGACAATAGAAGGAAGGGAAGAATGTTTGTCTTGTTTGATCCAAGAAAAAGTTTTCATTTAGCAAAAGTATGTTTCTCTTCTTTGTCACATAAATTTGGTAGATGCAAATCACACTGCATGAAATGTTAAGATTGTGATACCATTGCCCAAAAGAGCTAGAATTCCAAAGTTCAATGTAGAGGTGGTTGACCAAAATATATATATATATATATATATAATATATATATATATTATATATATATATATATAATATATATATATATATCACATGGGTTCTGAGGATGAAAAAAAAATGACATTCTCTTTTACTACAATATCTATAGTCTTCAGTCCCACTTTAAAAAGTACCAGCTAAATTTCAAGGATTATTGGGTAAAATAGAAAGAGAATGTTGGCAGGGAATGTGAGCCCAATTATAGTGCATTCAGATATCTTTTGGCATAGCATAATGTCATAAGTAAGTAAAATCTATTGAAAGCTGGTAAGAGAAGGAAGGATAAAAACCAATAGAGTAACTTCCAAAGACTTAGCAAATTGTACATAATTGGAAATAAGGTCGGTGATATTGAAAATATTAAGATAATAGATTTAAAATCAACGATAGAGAAATTAAAGATGTTTAAATTGCTTGTTCCCTTGATGAAAAAAATTCTCTTTGAAGATATTTTATTTTTAAAATGTGGCATAATGTCAAGAGCATTGGTGGATTCAGAGTTTGGCATCATAGGTTCTATTCCTGTATTTCCAAGTAACTGTGTCCTTGAATAATTTCCTTAAACTCCCTGTATCTCAGTTTCATTATCTAGAAAATTATATAAATAATATTATAAAGCACTTTATAAATCCAAAAATTTCTGTGACCTGGGATTGGGGCAAGTGCATTAAGATGACATAATGGAGGTAAAAGGCTGAGGCCTAATAAGGAAAATTATAAAAATGATATATAGAGAAATGCCAAAGGATATCTATAATCTTAAAACAACAATTTGTGGTTGTGAGGATCTTCTTTAAAATTATTTTTAAGAGATTACAAAGTGACCCATGCTCAATGATTTGAATGCCAAGTGCTAAGAATTCATGCCACATACTTGAAAGATAGAAGTATGTGTTAACAATTTTCCAAGGAGTCCATTGGTTAGGAAATGCATCAATGTTGCTGAGATAGTTATCTGAAACTTTTATTTACATTTATAGTTCAGACTCATATGGATAAGAAGTCAGAGAACCTAGAGCATCTAATTTAAGAACATTACATAGAATGTGAATACATAAGGAAGGTAAGTACCATTTAAGTTTAAAGGAAGAAGAAGGGGGTCATAAGGATAAGATTAGAAGAAAAAAGATAAGTATTATGGATCAGAAAGTGAAAGGTTACCTGGTCAAAACTGAAGCTTCCAGTGTATTTTCAAGCTTGATAACATCTTTCCATAGTGGAGGTAAGAATAAAGAAGTTTCTTTATTAAAAGGAAGACCTGTTCCAGACATTTCCTTGTGACAAATATGAGTAAAACTTTGAAGTGCATAAACATTGACTTTATATCTCTGGAAAGAACAAGAAAAAGTGTAAACAAAACTCCCGCAGATAACAATCTATTTCACCTTTTTGCATAAACATATCCAAGAAAAAATGAGTATAAAATGAAAGAAACATAATATGAGCAGGATATTAAAGTATATATACTTTTTTTAAAAAAACCATTAAATGGACATCTTCAGTCTATAAATATATCTTAGAATGCTAAATAATTCAATTAATCATCAATTTATAAGCATTATCTTTAAATTTTCTATGTCCAAATTCCTAAATATTCAGACTAAAAATGAAAAACAAAACAAAACAAAAATCTCTGTCCTTAAGAAGCTTACCTTCTTTGAAGAGAGAGTCAAACCATAATCTTTAAAAAATGTTGAATATTGAAGTATTATCTGATATCTGTGTGGTTATGCTCAATTAATATATATTGTAGCATTTAAAAAAATAATGAAATAAGTGATTCTGGAAACTGAAAACTGAAGACTGATGATTTGATGTTGATTATCATTATCAGAAAATTTGAAGATTAGGCTAGATGATCTTAAAGATTAACAAATTATATGGAAGCATTGTCCCCCGTGTTTGATTTTTTATTCATTCTTCTTTCTATACTTTCCTACAGATTTACATTGAGAAAAATATCAAACAATTATTGGAAATGAAGTTGAAGGTAGGAAAATTAACATCAATAATAAAGCTATTATCTTGAGGACAAAAAATCACTAAATGAGGAAAATTAGAGAAAGATATAACATGTGTAAAAGTCAGGTGAATTAGTCAGAATAACACAACCATAGAATTTCAAAGTTTAATAAATGTTTATTAATTTGATAGATATTTTACCCTTTTTTGCTTCCATTTGAAATGTATCAGTATATTTTTCAGTTTAATAAAGTCATCCTTGGTGATTAATTGGTATGGCATTCAATAAATAAATTTAGTTAGTTAGTTTTGTCATTTTGTTATACTGATTGATATCCTTGAATATATAACTGATATTTTCTAATTATTTAGATCTATATTTCCCTATACATGTATTTATTTTTGCAATTATTTGTCTATGTGCCAGGAACTGTGCTAAATGCTAGGGATAAAATGAGAAAATGTCTATTCTCAAAGAACTTACAATCTATTGTGGGAAGACAATATACAAAAGGAGAAAAGGAAGGGAGTTGTAGAGATGATGATGAGGGAAGTTACCAGGAGGTATCTTGTACAGGACTACTAAAGTCAAAACTAAGCTGAGTTGCTGATGAAGAATGGAGGTACCTGGAAAGTTTGGAAAAGTCTTTGCTCTCTGGAAAGTAAACCTTTGGAAAAACTATTGCTTCATTCTCTAGTTCTGAGAGAGATATCTGAAGGAGTTGACCGTGTTGCTTACCAAAAACTGAATCAATCAGCATGGTGAAGAAATTTCTGGAGGAAGACATTTTGTACTGCTCATGGAAAGTTCTGAAAGTTCAGCTACTTTTATAAAACAAAGCTTTGAGAAGTCAGAGCGACTATTGTTCTATCTGCTAGCCAAATTAAAAAAAATGCCAAGGGCAATTATGGAAAAAATGTGAGAAAGTTGGGATTCTAATAGTGCTATACCTCAAACTACTATAGAAAATTAATTCTCAAAACAATTTGGCAAAAAATAGATAGGTCAGTGAAATAGATTAGATCTATGACTAACAAAAACAATTACTCTAGAAGCCTAGCATTCAATAAACATAAAGATCTCATCTCCTGGGCTGTGGATTCACAATTCTATTAAAAACTTCTGGTAAAATTAGATAGCAGTATAGAAGTAATTAGATTTATTCCAACACTTGACATATTATAACAAGATAAGCTCCAAATGGATATTTGTATGGGAGTCAGGAGATGAAAGACACATCAACCAAATTAGAGAAACATGATGAAAAATATTTATCAGATCCATAAAAAGAATATTTTATAACAAAACAAAATATAGAGAGGATAGCAGAATGAATAATTTTTATGTGCATACTCTTTTAAAAAAGTAGTTGGATGTTTCATAGACAATTTGACCAAGTTCTATATTTATTAGTTCTATATCTAACTATATTGCTATAGTTATTGTTCTTTTGTATGTGAAATTTTAGCCTATATAGAAGCAATTGATTTGAATTAACCAAATATATGTAGAAAATTTCTAGCTATTTCATTATTTTTATTGAGTATCCACTCTTTATTAAATGCTTTTAAAAAAATTCTTCACTTCTTAGGTCAAAGACTTTGTTTTCCTTTGGGAAGAGGAGAGAGCTGAATTGAAAACCTTGATCTTTTTTCTATCATCACTATTTCTTTTTATATAATCTTATTTAGAGCAAGTCATGGTCTCATTGTTTATGAATTTTTTTTTATTTCTTTCAGTGTACTTACATACACAACAAAAAGTTTTGTTTTGAGTTTACTTCACTAGCCTCAAGGCATTCTGACCATATTCTTTCTGACCTTGCTTTTATGTTGGTCTCTTGTCACCTACTATTGCTTCCATAGGCATAGTAGATATGGAAGGAATAAGCTTTTAGAAAGTGCTTACTATGTGCCAGGTACTCTGCTATAACCTTTACAAAAATCTCATTTGATCCTCATACCTTTTATCAATATGACTTGTGAAAATCCCTGTACTTCCACATGGATATTTTAAATAACTTTTTTTACCTTCCTCATTAGAATGGTTTCTTTTGTGTTTTCAGAATTTCAGTCTTGAAACTTTTAATATCCTTGGTGGTTTTGGTGTCTTATGTCTTTAGGCCACAGGATCCTATCAAGTTATTCTCTGATGTCAAAGTCTATTTTCAAATAATGGTCTCTTCATGGCTTTTTTCACCTTCTGTGCTATATGTTCTAATTTCACAAGTTCAACATCTAAACATCTAAAAACTAGCTACACTCCATTGGTGAGAATGAGATGTAGAACATAATATCCCTTAATTGGTTCCTTGACCTTTTAAGGGAATATATGTATCATTAAAGCACATCAAGAAATTATAGACAATGAGACATGAAGAACAATATGTAAGACACAAAGAAAGAGGACAGAATATGCTTAACTATTGCAGAAAACATGAGCTATAACAAATGATTTGAGATAAAAGAACATTAACTCATTATTTTCTTTAAAACATTTTAATAATAGCTTTTTACTTTCAAAATAAATGCAAAGATAATTTTCAACATTCACTCTTGCAAAACCTTCTGTTGCAATTTTTTCCCCTTTCCTTCTCTCATCCCACTCCCCTAGATAGCAAGTAATCCAATAAAGATTAAGCATGTGCAGTTCTTGTAAACATATTTCCACATTTATCATGAATCATGTATCATGAAAAAAAGAAGAAAGGAAAAGAAATGAAAAAGAAAAAAAGCAAGCAAGCAACAAAAAGATGAAAATATTATGTTATGATCTATAGTCAGTTTCCATAGTCCTCCTTCTAAATGCAGATGACTCTCTCCATAACACATCTATTGGAATTGATCTGAATAACCTCATTTTTGAAAAAAGCTAAGTCTATTCCTGTTGATCATCACATAATCTTGTTACTGTGCACAGTGTTCTCTTGTTTCTACTCACTTCACTTCTCAGTTCATGTGAGTCTCTCCAGGTCTTTTTGAAATTCGTCTGTTGATCATTCTCGTAGAATAACGTGTCATTACATTCATATATCATAACTTATTCCATTCAGTTTCCAGTTTCTTACCACTACAAAAAGGGCTGCTCCAAACATTTTTGTACGCATAGATCCTTTTCCCTTTTTTATGATTTCTTTGGGATAGAGGCCCAGTAGAAACATTATTGGATAAAAGGATATACATAATTTGAGAGCCCTTTGAGTATAGTTCCAAATAGATCTCCAGAATGGTTGAATCAGTTCGTAACTCCATTAAGAATAAATTACTGTCCCAGTTTTTCCTCATCTGCTTCAACATTTATCATTATCATTTCATGTCATGTTAGTCCACCTGAAAGATGTGTAGTAGTGCCTCAGTGTTATCTTACTTTGAATTTCTCTAATCAATAGTGATTTAGAGCATTTTTTCATTTGACTAGAAATAGTTTTAATTTCTTCATCTGAAAATTGTCTGTTCCTATATTTTGGCCATTTATCGATTGGAAAATGACTCGTATTCTTATAAATTTGTTATTTTCAATAAAGTGTGACAATGTTTGTAATGATTGAGATAAACTGGGCATGGAATTTGATAAGGCTGAGGAATTCAGCCCAAAATGTTTGATGAAGGTTTCATTCTGAGCTCTCTCAATATAAGGCAGGGATTGAGAATGGAAAGGAAAAGTATAAGTCAGATACTAAAGTGATGAGGCAATTTGTTAGTTTCAGAAGGCACATTTTGAATAAATGGGGAAGATGCTGCCAAACAGAAATTGCTTAATTTCCACAAAAAATCCATATTAATAGTATTCCTAATATACATACCTATGTACTGCATGTAAATATGATAGAATATCATTTTAACATTAGAATTAATAAAGAAACAGCAGAGTCAAAGCAATGATTTAATAATTATATTTATTAGTAGTAGTAATAGTAGCTGTGATGGTGGTAGTGGTAGTAGTGGCAATAGTAGCAACAGTAACAAAAAAATAAAGAAAAAGGACAACATGCAAGATTTTATTGTCAAAGAAAACTTTTAGATGAAAAGTGAGTAAAATCAAAAGCAAAGAGAGTTCTTCTACCAATTTAGGTCTACAACATACAGCATTAGTGAGTCCCGAGAGGGAAGTCATTCATTCAGCATCCCCCAAAAAGGGAGAACTTGGAAACAGATTTCCTTTGTTTAAAAGAAGAATTTTACTCACCTGAAAAGCTGATTCATAAAAAGAACAAAAACATTTTGTTGACAGTGATATATATGATTTAAAAAAATAAAACTAATAGCTTCTGCCAGAGTGGACCAAGTGGAGTCAAAAAGTGAAAATTCTGGCTCTTCATCTGATTCAGATTGAGTCTGGGGCCATGAAAAAAGTAGATTAAACTCTCAGTGTTCCATGTCTGAGATTTTTATTTGCTGAAGAATTAATATGATCCTAGCTCTAGATGCAGATGTAATCTGAGAATCCATCTGATCCAAATTTATTTTAAAGTGTGTCTGAAACAGGGGAGATATAGGTAAGGTTATCAAGACAACAAATAATTGAGGAACACCATGAAACCAGATCCTCTGAGTTTTGACACTAGAACTTCCCCATGATGATGAATTCCAAGACATGATAATCTGATTATTATGAATCCATAGTTATGAATCCTTTAAAAAAATCTGTTCCTGTAATTGAATATTTCCTTTGAAATCATTATATATTTAGGATGAGATGATAAGTAGGATGAAAATATATAGTAGGAAAATAACTTGTCACTGGGATATGTAATGGGACAGAATTCTGGAGAAATGTATGTGAAAGAAGGATTCTTACAACAAGGTGTTAACTTAATGGATTGATAAGACAATGGTTATCTAGTTTAGCATTAGTGATTAATACTTCTCTAATTCAGTGCATGTACTTAGTACTTAATGTTGTTCTACAAGATTGACACCTATTCTACAAGACTGACACCTATGATGATGTAATTATAACAGTATATAAGAGCCAGCAAGGACTAGACAAGGGACATTCAATTTTCATAAGTCTCCTGGTGACTGGTCTGTCTTTCTGCTTCCCCCACTAAGACCAAGGCCCGTCTGAAGGGCTTCCAGAAAGCTAGCCAGGGCCCAGGCAAGAAGACAGACTACAAAGGAGACAATAAAGAATTTGGACTTTATCTCTGGCTATTCTCATGGTGATTACTCTGTTGAAACGAAGGCTAGGCCCAAGACCTCCAGAAAGCTAACCAGAACATTATAGGGATAGGGGAGAGAAGGCAGAAAGAAGATATGAGCATAACTACTTTACAGTGCCTTAAATAAGGATTTGTCAAATTCAGGTAAGAGGAGAAACTATAGCACTCCTTTTGCCTGTGATTAACATTATAAGAAAAGCAGTAGAATAGTGTTTTACAGAGAAAAGAAAACTAGAAAGACAAAGGAACAAAAACAAAGACATACAGAAAGACATACTGAAAGAAAGACAAGAGAAGAAAAAGAAAAAGAGAGAGAAAAAACAAAGAAAGAGACAAAAGAAGAAATTCAGACAAAGAAAGAGAAAGAAAGAGAGAAAGGAAAGAAGGAAGGAAGAAGGAAAGAAGGAAGGAAGGAAAAAGGGAAGGAAAAAAGGAAGGAAGAAAGGAAGGAAGGAAAAAAGGAAGGAAAGAAGAAAGGAAGGAAGAAAATAAGGAAGGAAGGGAGGAAGGGAGGGAGGAAAGAAGAGAAGGATAGAAGGAGGAAGGGAGGAAGGGGAGAAGAAGGTAGGGAACGAGGGAGTGAGGGAAGAAGGGAGAGAGGGAGGGAAGAAGGGAGGGAAGAAGGAGGAAGAAAGGAAGGAGAGAGGGAGGAAGGAGAGATGAAAGGAAAGAAGAAAGGAAGAATAACAAAAGGAAGGAAGAAAGAGGAAAAGGGGGAGGGAGGGAAGGAAAGAAGAAAGAAACAAAAGAAAGAATAACAAAAATAGTAGTATTCCACCTAGTTAAAGTTCAATAAATCTGTTGACAGAGAAAATTGGGGCGGGGGGGAGCAGCTTTGCATATTTTGATATACAGATGGTCTATGAGAAATTTCAGCAAGCTTGAATTCTCTGTATAAATAGCACATAATTCCAGTATAGTGAAGGGCAGGATTTGGGTTCATTCTGCTTCATTTTTACTGCTAAGCATGCAGGGTTCTTCTCAAGCACAGATTTTGGTAGAAATCTAGTTTTCCTGCTTGCTTTGTGTCACCCAGACACTATACAATACAGGTGTTTTTAATATAATCCACATATGATGATAACTGTGATGAAATATATTGTTTTACACTTTCATAATATTAACACATAAATGAAGTGATGCACATAATATAAAAAAAGTAAATGCCAAATTAATGGGTGACTTCTTTGCGTGAGAAACTGTAAATTATCATTAAAGAGGGTGACTTTAATAAACATGTTTGCTGCATCTTGCAGATGGCACACAGTGTTCTAATTCCCATTTAGTGGATGAATCAACTCATCATCCCGAGTTTATAAAAGAAAATTGAAGTCTTTTCTGTGAGTTGTATAGTTTGGTAACAGTGAAACAGAATTTTGATTAGCATCCAACTGCACAGAGAGGGACCATACACTCACCCTCATTCTGGAGCATTTAATTGCAAGATTCTTGTTCGTACCTAAATAGCTGCTTAATGATCCAGGACTTCCATTTCAAAACAGGAAACGTTTAGATAATAAGGGACTTGTTGGTGCTCATGAAAATTTCATGGAGTGATGGAATTCTGGCACCTGAGGTCATTTATTCTGAGCTCATTTATTGATTCTCTGGAATAGATGCTTCACCTGCAGTTTGGACTTGGGTGGTTTGCACAGTGAATGGGGACAGACATTAGGAATACAGGTTTCATCTAAAACATCACACCTTGACTTTACAGGACAGCATGTTCTTTGTGTGCAATAGAATCAGGCAACCTGTGGTTTAGATGGTAGTTGGATAAAATAACTAAGTTCCTGTGTTCTATGCAACATTTTCAAGTTTTTTCTCTTAAGGCAACTTTTCAGTTTGCTTAATAATAAGCAGAATAGTTGCCTTTCTTACTGCTTGAAATGTTGATTGAGGTTGTTTTCCAACCAGTTTATTTTAAACAATGAGCAGCATGGTTCAGAGACTGCAGCAAGTGTCCTTTGACAAGTTTTGTACTCTACCCCTGACTTCTCTGATATTGTCTTTCTTTAGACTAAGGATTGGTAAGCTAAAACTTCCTGACTATTTTTGCATGGAGAGCAATCTAAGAAGTTTTTGTAATGTTTTTAAAGTTTTTCATGTATTTTAAAATATATTACCAAAACTAGCTCATGGATAGTAAAGCACACGCACACACGCACACACGCACATACACACATGCACACAGTATAAGTCTGGGTTTGGTCATTGACTATAATTTGCACACTTCTAAAGCAAAACTTCTCAAACTCTGGGTCACAACCCCATATGGGGTCATATAACTGGATGAGGAGGGGGGTCATGAAATAATGATTTATTATCACTGTGTTTGATTCACATCCCTATTTTATATACTTATTTACCCAGGGCCACATAAAACATTTCTCACAGGAAAAAGGGTTGCTAGAGGCAAAAGTTTAAGAAGCCCTGATCTTGAGTATATGAGAAATAAATGGTTCATTGGTCCATTTTTTTCTCTAAATTTAAATGTTTGTATTGAGGAATTTTGGTACTTGAAATAAAAGTAGCAGTATCTCATATTTGCAATTATTAGGATTACAAGGCCTTGCACATATAGTATTCTGTTTATCCTCAAAATGGACCTGTGGGGATGATGTTATTATCCTAATTTTCAGATAAGAAATCTGAGACTCAAAGAGGTTAAGTAATTGATTTAGTGTTATAGAGATAATAAGTATTTGAGACAAATCCAAATCTGAGCCTTCCTAGAAGCAGGTGAAAGAGAATACAGTTGACCTGGGAGAAAGACTTGGGTTCAAATGTCAACCACTGATAAATATTAACTGAGGGACCTTGGATAAATCATTTATCCTCTCAATGATATAGATAACTCACTAAACTATAAATTTTAACATAGGTCACAACCTGCAATAGGAATTACTTATACCAGTGAAATCAGAAGTCCAAAGCCCAGTCTGCTTCCTCATTGAGAACTTTGATGCACTCTATCTCTATCCAGCAAATTATGGTATCATTAAGCAGAAACTTGTGTTCTATAGTGAGTAAGGAAGAGAGGAAGGGCTACAGATTGAAGTCTAGGGGGGGACTTTAGAGCTTATTTAATCCAAACTTCTCAATTTACAGATGAAGAAACTGAGACACAGTGAGGTTATATAATTTGTCCAATATTATATAATCAATAGAGTAGAATTGGGATCTGATCACAAATCTTCTAATTCCATTATCTGTTCCCTTAAATCCCAGGGCATTTTTATTATCCATTACAGATAGCATTTCGAACTTGTGGAAATATCTGTGCTTGCAGTAAATGATAAAATTATCACTGCCCTATTCTAGGATCTCTGTGTTGATGCCTTGGGATTCTGACTTTGTCAGGGATAACAATGGATAGAACACTGGGCTTGGGATCAGGAAGATTTATCTTCAGGACTTCAAATCTGGCCTTAGGCACTCACTGGCTATGTGACCCAGGGCAGATCTCTCTTAATCCAGTTTACTTCAGTTTTAATTCTGTAAAATAAACTCAAAAAGGGGGTGGCTAACAATTCCAGTATCTTTGCCAAGAAAACGGCAAAATGTGATCATGCAGACTCTGAAAAAATTGAAATGAATAAACAACAATACTAGTTATTAGAATCCTCACTTACTAAGAGGATAAAGAATGGCCATGGGATAGGTTTATAAGATTGAAATGTGATTATTGTAGTTGAGGTATAAATAGAAAGTGTTTCCATGGGGAAATTATTGTCTGTTCAAACTGATCATCTATTTTTTAAATCAGATAATAACATAGGAAGACATGTTTTTATTTTGTGAAATGATTTAATTTTTTTTTAAATTCCTAGTTACATAAAATTGTGCTTAAATGCAAGGAAATATAATAGCAAACTGGAAGTCAGAAGAATGGGGTTTTAGTCTTCACTCTAAATTAAATAATTATGACCTTAAAGACATTTATTAAGTAATTGCTTTATCTCAAACTCTATTCTAAGCACAGGGTCTGCAATAAAAGGCCAAAACAAAAGCCCCTCACCTCAGGGAGCTCAAAATCGAAATGGGGGAAACTGCATGAAATAACTAAAAAAACAGTCATACAAGAGAAATTGGGTGTAATCTGTAAATGAAAGTACTGAGTGTTAGGGGTCTGGGAATAGACAGGATTTCTTGTAAGCAGGGGGGAAAAATTAACTGGGACCGAAATAAAGCAGTAATAAGAAATTATGAGGAGAATTTCACCTACAGGGAATAATAAAAATATTTAGAATAAGAAGATGGAGTATTTTGTTTAAAAGAAAACAAGGAAATCAGTGTCACTAAAATGAAGAATATACAAAGGGAAGCAAAGTGTGAGAACACTAGAAAAGTGGGAAGAAACCAATTTATGATGAGCACTAGAAGACAGAAGATTCTATATTTGATTTTAGAGACAATGAGGAAACATTGAAGTTTATTCAATAGGAATAGTGACATGGTTAGATTCATGCTTTAGGAAGACAAATTTGACAGCTAACTGGAAGATGAACTGTAGTGGTGAGACACATAAGGGATGTAGATCTATCAGAAAAAAAAAAAAAAACTTTTAAAACAATTTAGGTCATGAAGACTCACAGTGAGGTAATAATATCAGAGGACAAAAGAAAACATCCACTTGAGATTTTGTGACTTAGCAAGAGATTGCAAATAATAGTTAACAAAATAATGAAGAATTAAACATGATTCCTAAGTTGCAAGCCTGAATGACTTGGAGAATAGTGAGTCTCTAAATAGTTAAGAGAAATGCTTAAAAAAAAAAAGAGAGAGGAATTAGTGGAAAAAATAGTTAAATTTCAGATATTTTGAATTTAAGATTTCTATGGTATATCAAAATCTAGATTTCTTATAGACAGTTAAAGATGTGAGTATAGAGGATGGGAATGAAGTTGGGGTTTGATCTGAGAATCACTGTTATAAAGCAATCATGGAATCAATGGATGCCTTCTCATCTATAAAATGAAAAATTCAACTAAAACAATTATAAAGTACCATCACATTATGAAACACTATGATTTTGAAAATAATGTGGATTTCTAAGTGAAATTATTTCAATTTAGGTATTGTGAAAATAGAATAATGGGAGGTAGGGTCATGTATATATATTTTGTCTATTATGATGGATAATTAACACATTGGCTGACAGAAGTCAGGATGAGAAAAGATGATAAAAAAAATATTTCAATCCACTTAAATGTTAACATGAAATTCAGAAAGTATTATCAAAAACATTTAAAACATTAATGTTCGATTTAATAAATAAATATCACAACTAAAAATGAATACTCCATGAGTAGATATCAGTTCCTGAAAAAAAAAATCTTAGTAGGTAGTACTCAATATAAGCTAATTCTAAGGTCAATGTTAGTTAATTTGTACAAAAGGACAATTAAACAATAATGAGTTTGGGAACTTTATTTATTTGAGTAATGCATAAAATATGATGGAAATGATTGTCCCATAAGCTCTACTCCAAAAGGAATATATTTGGAATTCCACATTATGTTATGGAGATATGACTTTTGTTTGTTTTGCAAAAATAAACAAAAAGCAAAACAAAACAAACAATAATTACATGCAAAAAGATGTGTTAAACCTAAGGAATGGAAGATTGGCATTGGAAATGATTCTCTATTGTTCTAGTATTTCACATGGGAAAGAGGAATTTCACTTGAAGTAGAATCAGTGGATAGAGGTTAAAAAAGAACAGATTTAGGTATTATATAAGAAAAAATTAATTAGTAAACAAATATTGATTGATCCACTGTGTACTAGGTATTCTATTTGTTACTAGGGATACAAATACAAAAGACTATTCCTGCACTGAAAGAATTTATATTTTACAAGGTAAATAGATTAAGTGAACACATACAATTTACAAAACATATAGTGACATGAGAAAAACAATTAGGGGAATTAGGCTTTGGAAAGTGGCACTTGAATTGGGTCTTAACAAAAAGTTTTGAGTTTCAAAAGTAGGGTGTGAATAATGAAAAAATTTTAGAATTTCTGAACAGCCTATGGAAAAGACTGGATGATGTATATGAATGATCATGTGCAGGGAACCACAAGTAAACCATTTTGATTAGGGTGTAGAGGAGAATGAGTGAAAAAGTAATATACCAATGAGTCTGGTAGGAAATGGGGGTAGGTATAGTAGGAGTAACCAGATTTTGAAGGAGCCTAAATAACAAGTAGATAAGCATGTATTTTGATCCAAATGGACTGATAATTCATCAAAACTTCTTGAGAAGAAAAGAATAATAGTCAGACTTGTACTTTCATCATATAATTTAGGCAGATATATATCAAATCAAATGGAGAGATAGGAAACTGAATGTACATTATTTGGGTGGGTATTTTTATAGCATAAGCCATAAATGATAATACTGGTGTGAACAGAGAAAAGGGAATAGAAATGAAAGACTTGGAAGAAGTGGATTTAAGAAAAATGTCAACTAAGTGTAATATTGTGGGTGAGTAGGAATGAAGGTTTTAGGATGACTTGATTATGAACCAGGGTGAAAAACCAGGGTGGTTTCTTTGATAGAAACAATGAATTTAGGAACAGAGATGGGTTGAGAGAGGAGGGTGAAAAAGATTATGAGTTCTATTTTGAATGTATTGAATATGAAATAACTAAGTGACATTCATTTTCAAGTAAGTAGTTGGAGAGATTCTAGAAGATTAAAGGAAAACTTTTTTTTTTTAGTTATATTAAACAGGGAAATTTTATTCTGGAATAGATTGAACTCTATTTTTCACTACTAAGGCCCCTTTAGCCACTGAGATTCTATTGTAGTTTATGACTGTTAATTTCAGCAAAGTTACAGTAAATTCAAGTAATAAACAATTTTGCTTTAGAATTCAAATTTATTCATTGAGTAACAAATATGACAACTATTTTAATGAGATACAAGTTCAATTATATATAAAATATAATTCAATAAACATTAATTTTCAAAAATCTTCACAGAATCATATATGTCAATATTTGAACTTTATTTTAAAAAATGAAGTTTTTGAAAATCCATAACATAATGTATAGACAGAATAATGATGGACATAAACTAATTGGATAAAAGAAAGATAGATAATAGAAGACACATATTAAACATGAAAATTAAAATCATTCCTATATAATATATCTTCCAGGCAACATCAGCTTTGCTTAGATCTCTATCTCAAATGGTTATCATAATCACATATGGCAGTCATAGCTAGTGGTTGATAAGTATTTATTTAAACTCATTTTATAACGATTATTCCTAATAGAAACTGTTTTCATTGTTGTTCCTTTGTTTTCAAAGACCAATAATATTACAGCATTACATCTTGACTTGTGTGTGTATTGGATTTAAATAAAGCAGAGTTGCATGAATTCATCAGCCTTGCTCTTTCTTCTAGAGTAGTCAAAGTCCAGTAGTAGGACAAAAGGCAAGATAACTGAAGATGACCTATGATGCAGTGTTGGTGGTATTTACCTTGGTGTCTTTGATGCCTTACCCAGCTCTACTCTCCTCATAGCCCCTGCTTCAGCCACTTTCATAGGCACTGAAACAAATTGTTCTCATCTCCCTTTGGAACAGAATTTGGGGATGGGGTGGGGGTGAATCTTAGGGTAGACATCACTCAAACTTGCCATTGAGTTAGAAGTATCAGGTGCCATCAACCTGGTTTAACCCATCCACCAAGATGATTTTGCTGAGGTGTGGCTTCTGTTCATGCTACAGAAATTTGGAGCCACATCATGAGTTGGGTGATTGTGAATAGCAAAAATAGCATCCCCGAGAAAGAGCTGGGCAAGCCCTCACACCAGTGGTACCAGTCCTTCCTCATACCCTATAAACACTTAATAGAATAACTCAATAGGACACACAGAAAAAAATTAATTTAAGTTAAAATTTAAATATTTAAATATATTTAAAATTTTAAATGATAGATATATCTATTTATCTATCCATCTATATCTATGTATCTACTTATCTCTATCTCTATATCAAGTGCTTACACTGTTCATGGCATGTTATTAGTGATAGAATTAAATTCAAAATACTCCTTAACCTCAAAGTAAGTGAGAATGCAAGGAGTTCACATAAAATGAAATATAACTATAGTACCCTTATAGATGGTGAGATCCAATCCCTCCACTTATATCTTGAGGGTATTCTTGGATTCATTGGGGATAAATATTTCTAATCTCTTCTACACACCCTTCTCCATGGGAAAGCTTAATTCCTCTAAACTGCCCTTCACCTCAGCTTGGAGAGAAGTATATCAGTTGTAAAATCATACTAGAGTGGGGTGTCATTTCCTTAGTGGCTAAGGCATTTTCCAGTGGACTAAGGCAAGCAGAGGTTAAATGGCTGGGGCAGGATCACATAGCTAATTCAAGAATGAGACTGGATTTAAAAGCAGATCTTCCTGAATATAGCCCCAATGTTCATGTACCAAACTACCTACATGTCCCTTCACTTACAAGTATACACATGCATACAAGCGCATGCACACACACACACACACACACACACACACACACACACCAGACAATAGAGAAAAGAGATTCTAGATTACCAGTTCTAGGTACCAGATACTAGGATACCAGTTAACTGGTATGAGCAAGGTTACTCAGCTCACCTAAAAGAGGGAGTCTTAAATCTCAATTAAGGGAAAGTTTGCAAAAGTCTCCAGTACAGGGGACATGATAAAAACTGCCAGCTTCTATTATGTCATTCCAGAGTCCTTTCTTCAGCAACTTGAAGAGATATTAGCCTTACCTATTTTTATTCTTGAATCTAGAAATACCCATAGTCTGAAAAGATTTACAGAGACAGTAGCTTGAAGACAGATTAAAGAGCTCTAAAAGAAGACTGAAGAGCTTTCCTCCCTCCAGATTTCACCAACTCCACCTGGTTCTTCAAAAAAATGCAGGACAGTGATGTCCACCAATGAGGAAAAAAAAGGGCCTATTTCAATGGATTTTGGGAATGGGGTTACACAAGGCATATAAAGTTATATAACGTACTTTTAGGAAGGAGAATACATTAACAGGTCTATGAATTAGAAATGACCTTTTAATAAGCAGAAGTATATTAACTATTTAAGGAGCATGCTCATAAATATTTAATAACTGATTCTCTAAAAGCTGAATATTTTTTATGTCAAAGCTTGCAGTATTATTTTTTGCCTTTGTTATTGACCATCAATAAAACAAAATAACAGAAACAACAATGAAAATGAGGCTCAATTTCTAACAGCTAATTTAAGAGGTAGATATTAAAAACTTAAAACATTATATTCATAGGAAGTAGTAAAAGGTAGTTCCAGCAAATCCCTAACTACATCATAAGATAATTCTCATTATCAGGAATCAAGGAAGAGAATCTCTCTTAAATTCATAAAAATTAAATTTAATAACTTTGATATTTTTAAATGATAAATTTTTTTTGTTTTCCAAAAAAATATATAGCATTATCAAATATTTATAAAAGATGGTGGGTTGTATCAGCAACCATTTAGAATACAGATTCAGACACAATCACTTCTAGTGTGACAATTTATAAGATGGGACGTGAAAAGTATCATGAATGTAGAAATGTGTACTTGAGCATACCAAAGCAATGTGATTTTTGAAACACTTGGGTACACACAATGAATACATAAGAGAGGCCTGAATTGGCTATGCAAAATGATCATGGAGGCAGGAGGATATTTACCAGAGGGTGTGCTATAAATATGGAGCAGCTGAACTTTAGTAATATAAAAGAGTGATACAATGTCATATTTCCCCCCTCTATGTAATGTCAAGAAAAACAATTTTAATAAATAATGTAATCATGGAGTACTAAAAATGGAATTATGCCTTCACTCAATCAGACACTTTTAAATGAGGAAAGAGTTACCAGAAAGCTATGAAGGTACTTAAGAACAACACTGTCCAACTTTAATATGGCTTATTTTAGCTTTTACTTAAGTTCAGATCGTTCTTTGGCCTTGAAACCAAACTGATGGAAATGAGATGTAAAAGCTGAAATTCAGAGGTTTTGTTTTTTAAGGGTCTCTTATCAACATCCTAATGAGTATTATTTATTCCCTGAAAGGTATTGGTTTCCGATATGGTTCATAGTCATTTCTCTCAGTGTATTTCAGCTTCCAGAAAAACAAGCAAACACATATTTATTTGAGAATGAAATATCAGTCAAGAATTTAGTACGTAGTATGTAGTATATATGTAGGCAATAGGAATGAGAGGTCATTTGAATATCCTAGATGCAAATTAAGACAGTCAGGTGAGAAGCAGAAATGTATCTACGAAAGACTTCTTGAGAACAGCACAAAAAATTCCATTGCAGAATCACAGATACTCATAAAATGTCAGAACTTTGGGGATTGTCCCATTCAATCAGAACATTTTCCAGAAGGAGAAAATGGATCCCAGGCAAGTAAATTGATTTGAACCAGGTTACACAGATAATTAGTGGCAAATCAGTGCTTGAATTCATATCTGCTGCTTCAGTTGGCAGTATTCCTTTCACTCTAATATTTTGCCTTTTTAATAGATTGCCTTTTATAAATAGAATGAGAGACAATAGAGCAAAAGATCATAGGACTATAAAAGAATAAAAAAAGGTATCTTTGATTTCTTTGAGTGCAGTGCCCTAATGCTGCAGTTGAAGAAATGAAGAAGGGGGAAAAAAAATCATCTACAATCTCACAATTATCTAATTTAATCCTCATTATTACTCCAGAAAATAGATCTGATTATTATGCCTATTTTACAGATGGGTCAGACAGATTGTTATTTGTTAAAGCCATACAGCTTTAATGTATTTGTGATTAAATCTGAACTCTGATCTTCCTGATTCTGCATATATGGCTCATTACACTGCATTATCTAGTGGCCTGATAAAAAAGGAAACATTGGAGAAACTACATTTTTTTTAAAGTCTGAACATCAATATGTATTATTGAGATTCATTTCAAATACTAGTTCAGCCATTAAGTCACTCTAGGTAAAAATGTAGCACCTAGGGTACTAAACATATTCTTGATAACAGAAGCAAAATGAAATGATTAATGCTCATCACTTCAATAATATCTTATCTTGTATCTTTGTGTCTTTTATAAGTGTGTCTTTTCTTCATTTCCATGAAATAAATTAAATTAACTTGGGTATTTATAATAATAATGTCTTCATTCAAAGTCATGTTTGAAACAATATTTCTGTTACTGTATACAATGTTTTCTTGGTTCTGCTTAATTCACTCCATTAATTCATGCAAATCTTTCCATGTTTTTCCTCTTAAGATCATTGAGTTCTGCTTATACCCTTTGACATAGTAATACCACTACCAAATCTATTTCCAACGATCAATAGTGAAAAAATAAAAGAATTTATAAGTATTAAAATGTTTATCACAAGCATCCAAAGTCTTAGAGTAAAAAGTAAAGGGAGTTGCAGGAAGAAATAGATAGCAAAACTATCCTAGTGAGGTATCTCAATTTCCCTCTCTCAGATTATTCATAACATATTGTCTCCCTGCCTTAGATTGTGAGCTCCTTAATAGTGTTTTTCAACTTTCTTTGTATCTCCAGCATTTAACACAGTCATTGCAATATAGTAGGTTCTTAATAAATGCTTAGTAACTTACACACACACACACACACACACACACACACACACACACGTGTGTGTCTGTCTGTATATATAATATATAGAAATACTTATACATATAAATGTACATATGTATATGTATATATAGACTTTGCAGAAAGACAGGGCAGAGTTTTTACTATGTGACAATCACTTTATTAATTGCTAGGACTACAAATTCAAGCTGAAAAAAAATCAGTACCTGTCATCAGGGAGATAATATTCTAATGCACAGAAATGGGAGCACAGGACTAGAGGATAGGTATAATGGCTTTGCTAAAGATGTTGAGAAAGTTGGAAGAACAAAACACAATGAGAAAGAAAAATAATGAATCTGAAACTTTTCCCAAAATGAAGATTCTAGAAAGAAACTGCCCATGTTGAAAGAAGGACATGTTAGAAAAGCAAACCATCTGGGAATAATGAATTCATAATCCCATTGTACTCAGTTGTAGTCAAATAATGACTGTGATATTTTATTCAGTTCTGACAATACTGCTATGATTGGCTGGATAATATCAAGAGGGCAGCAATCAGAATGGAGAAGGGCCTTGAAACTAGAGTATATGAAAATGGAATAAGGAATGATTTAGCTTGCAGAAGAAATGGTGTGGGGACTGGAGAAATGCATTTTAACTGCCTTCAAGTATTTAAAATGATGTTACACAGAGAAATGAAGTACATTTTTCTATTTAGCCTCTAATGGCAGGACTATGACTAATAGATGGAATTTTCAAGTTGATCAATTTGGAATTTTTATCAGGAAAAGCATATTAAAAAGTATAGTTATATCTAAATGGAATATCTGCTGAATTATTATCTTTTCCTTCATTAGAAATCTTCAAGCAGAGACTGAATGACAATTTGTCGATTATTTGACAAGATGGATTTTTTTCAGCAATATTTCTTTATATTTGTCCCAATTCTGTGATTTGTTGTTTCTAGCATTCTATATTATTTTTTAATAAAAGGTGTCCCTATTTCAAGGTCCATCTCTGTATTTTCTATGTTTCTTTTTCTATGAAAGAACATTCATAAAGAACGAATGAGTTCTTAACTTGTAATGTTTTCCTCTTCTGATACAAAAACAGAAGTACATGAGATGGTAAATATCATCTAGTCCAACTCATTTTTCGAATAAAGGGAAAAGAGTGAAGTAATGTGCTCTGGGTCCCATAGCTAATAAGGGGGATAGCCATAATACAAAACAGGCTTCACATTCAGTTCTTTCTTGATTTTCCCACAATAAAATTACATATCTTTCTTTTATCCAATGTTTTTAATAGATCACTTCTTTCACTTTTCCCACAACATCCACATGTAAGAATGCTGTATCTTATGCATTTATTTTGAATTTATAATTTAGCAGAGTGCATAGCATATAATAGGTACTTAACAAATGCTAACATAATCCTCAAATATTTTTTGATATTTACATGCCAATTGACATGTACATTATCTAAAGTAATGCTCACAGCTTCATTTCATGTATGGATAAATTAGAGCTCAAAGTTCTGAAAAGACTTTCTCATGGGCTTATAACAAGAAGTTGCAGAAGCAGTACATCAACTCACAACTCTCCTGACTCTGAATACCATATTCTTTCTATTACCTCATTCTGCTTCTCAATGGAAATATATTCTGGTATGATCTTATATTTTGATTTTTAAGAAAATCTAAAGGAAAAAAAAAGGGGGTGGGGGTGAAACAAGGTGGTAAGGAGCAGACAGCTCTTTTTCTGAGCTCTTCCTGGATTCTCTCAGATTAACACCAAATCTAGCCTCTGAATAGGTTTTGGAATAACAGAACCCAAAAATATTTAGAGTGTATATACATGTATATTTATATCTGTTTGTATATGTATGTATGTATATATGCACATATGTATTGATGTTTTAGAAGAATTTTAGAAAAGATCTGCCTCAATAAGATGTGTGTGAGTATGTGGGGAAGTGGCAGCTCAGAGACCAAGAGCAGAGAGACCTTTACTTGCAAAGGGAATCCATGATGAGGCACTTAGCCAAAATACAGCAGTGATGCCTACTCTGTTCTGGTTCAAAAGCCAGTGGATCAGTGACTAGCTGTGAGACCTCCAACACAACTGCAGAAGGCAAATAGCCTACCTCTGAATCCCAGCATAACAAGGAGTTTGGCTCCACCCACACAACATGGGAAGGAAGCCAATAGTATTCGGCCCCAAGGGACTGGGAAGCTACTATTGCCTATAGAGGAAGTTTGAGACAATCTTCCCTTACCCCTAAGAGCAGACATCAACCCTTAAAAGTGAACAAAAAGCAAAAAGAGCTCTGACCACAAATAGCTATTATGGAGACAAGGAAGAACAGACCTCAAAACAACTCATTAAAATTTTGATTGGCCAAATGCAAAAGAAGGTAAAGAAGCTAACTGAAAAAAAAATTAAAATTAAAATTGAACAAATGGAAGTGAATGACTCAAAGACATCAAGAATCAGTTAAACAAAACCAAACAAAAAAGGGAAAAATACAAGAAAAGGTAAAATACTTCATTGGAAAAACTGACCTGGAATAAAAGAACAGGAAAGACAACCTAAGAATTACTGGACTATATGTAAACCATGGAGAAAAACATATCCTAGATAACATCTTTCAAGAAATTATCAAAGAAAAATGCTCTGATGTCCTAGAACCAGAAGGAAAAATAGCTGTTGAAAGAATCCACCAATTACTTTCTGAAAGAGGCCCCAAAATGAAAACTCCAAGGTATATCAAAGCTAAATTTCAGAATTATCCGATCAAGGAGAACATATTGCAAGCAACCAGAAAGAAACAATTGAAATGTTGAGGAGCTGCAATCAGGATTCCTAACAGCTTCTACTTTAAAAGATCAAAGGACCTGAAGGTCAAAGGAGCTTGGACTTCAGCCTAAGAATTTATTATCCAGCAAAATTAAGCCTGTTTTTTTTTTTCAGAAGAAAAAATGTACATTCAATGAAACAAGGGATTTTCAATTATTTTACATGAAAAACCAGAACTGAACAGAAAATCTGATCCTCAAATATGTATCTCAAGAGAAGTATCAAAAGTAAGGGAAAAAGAAAAAAAAACACTTTTAAGGTTAAAAAGTGTACATACCTATATTTAAGTGAAATGTTTAAATCTTGAGAATTGTATCTTTGTAAGGAATATACTTATAAAGTGTTGTTATAATTTTATTTTATTGTGATGACATTAAAAAAGAAGAAACTAGGGATGGAAAAGGGATTATACTTGAAGAAGAAGAAAAGGAAAGAAAAAAAGGTAAAATGAAGTAAATTACTTCCCGTAAAGAGACAAAAAGACCTATTACAATTGAGGGAAAGAAGGAAATGGAATGATCATTGTGTGAACTTTAATCTCATGGTATTTGGGTCAAGGAGAGAATATCACATATAATTAATGTGATATAGAAACTTTTCTCACCCAATAGGAAAGTATGAGGGGAAAGTAAAAAGGAAAGAGGGAGGCTAAAGGAAGGGAGAAGAGAAGTAGAAAGGGAAAGGGATAAGAAAATAGCTGTTAAAGAGGAGAGATGATTAAGGAATATGGTGGTCAGGAACAAAACACCAGGGAAGAAGGAAATGGGAAAAGGAAAGAGAAAGGTATAATTTGGGGAATATAAGATGGTGAGAAGTAACAGAGTTAGTGACTTTAGCTTAATATGAATGGGATGAACTCTCCCATAAAAAGGAAACAAAAAAAAAAAAAAAGGGAGAAAGTGAATAGCATACTGAATTAAAAGCCAGAATCCTAAAATACATTGTTTAAAGAAACATATTTAAGTCAGAATGATGCATACTGAGTAAAGGTAAAAGGCTGAAGGAAAATTTATTATGCTTCAGCTGAAGTTAAAAAAAAAAAAAGCAGGGGTAGCACCGCTGATGTCAAATCAAGCAAAAACAAAACAAAAAATCATTGAGCACAAAATGAAACCTTCATCAAACATTTTGGACTGAATTCCTCAGCCTTATCAAATCCTGTGCCTACTGTGTCTCATTCACAAATATTATCACACTTTAATGAAAACAATGCGATAACAAATTTATAAGAATATAAGCCATTTTCCAATTGATAAATGGCCAAAGGATATAAACATACAATTTTCAGATGAAGAAATTAAAGTCATTGCTAGTTATATGGAAAAATACTCTAAATCACTATTGATTAGAGGAATTCAAATTAAGACAACTCTGGAGCACCATTATACATCTTTTAAATTGGCTAAGATGACATGAAATGATAATGATAAATGTTGGAGCAGATGTGTTAAAACTGGGACACTAATACATTGTTAGTTGAGCTGTGAACTGATCCACCTATTCTGAAGCACCATTTAGAACTATGTCTAAAAAGCTATCAAATTGCACATGCCCTTTGATCCAACAATGTCCCTACTGGGCCTCTAGCCCAAAGATATTACAAAAATATTTGCAAAAATGTTTATAGCAGCACTTTTTCTAGTAGCAAGGAGCTGGCACCTGAATTCATACCCATCAGTTGGGAGATGAATGAATAAGTTGTGGTATATGAATGTTGTGAAATATTATAGTTTTATAAGAAATTATCAGCATGATGATTTCAGAAAAGCCTTTAGAGACTTACATGAAGTGTTGCTAAGTGAAGCAAGTAGAACCAAGAGAACATTATGCACAGCAACAACAGGATTACTTGATGTTCAATTTTGATGGGCATGGCTCTATTCAACATGGAGGTGATTCAGGCCAGTTTCAATAAACTTGTGATGGAGAGAGCCATCAGCATGTAGAAAGAGGATGATGGGGAATGAATGTGGATCACAGCATAGTATTTTTGCCTTTTTTTGTTGTTTGCTTGCTTTTTCTTTTTCTTTTTTTTCTTTTTGTGCTCATTTTTCTTATGCAGCATGATAATTGTGGGAATATTATTTTAAAATTGCACATATTTAACATGTATTACTTTCTGTCTAGTGTGGGACAGAAAGAAAAAAATTGCAATCCAAGATTTTGCATGGGTCAATATTGAAATTTGTGTATATATTTGAATATAAAAGAAAAAAAAACATTCAAAAATAAATAAAAATAAAATCCAAAAAAGAATTTATTCAACTTAAGGGAGAAGTAAAAAAAAAATGCTCCTACTTATGTCAAATATGTGACAGAGCTGTTGCCACAGACAGAGCACTACATGTCTTACCATAACTCTCATTTCATTTATGTTGATCTAATTTAGTATTCAATGTATAGAATATGTATGCACATATGCAGACTCTCAAAAACATATGTAAAAGGAGTAAACATATATGGCTGGAGAATTTCATCTTACCTGCTTTGTAATTATATTACTATGAAGTATGATAAGATGCAGTGACAAAGTGCCAAGTTGGATACCGTTTATATAGGGCAATAAATGTACTCATATAAATATCTCTTTTAGTTGAGTTATACACTGATGAATAAATTATTTCTCACAGTGACTGCTTTTTTTATTAGAAAAAAAATGAAAATATAAAATCACCATTATTGAAAACCCATATCTTATAAGCAACTAAATCAGCATATTTTAAAAAAGAAAATTTCATGATAGTCTCCTTTATATTGATATTTTTTTAAATTACCTAAATTAGTAGCTCTGTCATAAATTGCCTTAATTATAATATCCATGGTTTTTAAAAGATCTTTAATTATTTCCCATTGTCAATATCTATTTCTTGAGGTTTTCTCTTCCCCTCTTTTTTTGCAAGTAAATCTTAAAATATTCATCAATAAATAATTAGGAACTAAAATTTGCTTTTTTTCTGACAAAAGCTATGTATAAAGAAGCAAGTTTTTCTCACATGGTTTATAAAAATATTAATTTGCAATAGAAAAAGGACATCATTGGATTTATTTATAACTAATGTGTATATGAATTAATTTGAATTTATGTTCAATAATTACACATTTTATCTAATGCCTGTGATTTATTGTATTAGGAAGCTTTGGAGGAGGAAACTGTTTCTTAAGGCCCATAAGTAATTGCTATATAACTGCTCTCAAAAAGTTGCCTAGATTCATACAGTTAATTGCATCTAGATTGAGATTTTGAACCCAAATATTCCTGACCATTCAAGTCAGCTCTTTGTCATAACAGTCTGTCTCTCATGGATGCCTCAGTGAAAATGAGATCTGGGAAAGACCTTAACTTAAAAAGATCAATGTTTTCAACTGCATCTGGGTCATCTCCAGTTGTTCTGATCAATATCCTGCCACTGGACCGATGTAGGTCTGGAGGAAAGAATAAGACTCCTGTCTTTGCACTGCCTTTCCCTTTCTTAAATCCAATTCACTTGCAAGCTTTCCTGATGCTATGGTCCTCTTTGAGAATGAAGGCCAAACATCAATGTTAAAGAGATTTTATTTCTAATCTCTAGGACAAGCTGTAATAGCTTCTCTAAAGGGGTATAGAATTCCCACATTGTGACTGACTGTCCTGAACTCCATTCTGCCCTGCTTATTTCTAAGACCAATGAGACTAGACCTTGTCATTCCCCATCCATTTCAATGCTACCCATAAGTTCTTAAATTCTGAAGCAGTGGTAGAATATGTAAGTTATTCTGAAATTCCAGGTCATTTCCAATAGTTTGTGATGAAGTGAGCTATCTGCATCCAGAGAGAGGACTGTGGGGACTGAATGAGGATCACAACCTAGTATTTTCCCCTTTTTTATTGTTTGCTTCCTTTTATTCTTTCTCTTTTTTTCCTCTTTAATTTGATTTTTCTTTTGCAACATGATAA
Organism: Sarcophilus harrisii; assembly: GCF_902635505.1. Lineage (NCBI taxonomy): Eukaryota > Metazoa > Chordata > Mammalia > Dasyuromorphia > Dasyuridae > Sarcophilus > Sarcophilus harrisii. Next base: position 23,614,872 of record NC_045428.1, on the reverse strand, counting down.
TTATGGAGATGTCTCAAAAAATTGCACATTTTTAACATATATTTGATTATTTGTCATCTTTGAGAGGTGATGGGGAAGGAAGGGGAAAAATATGGAACACAAGGTTATGCAAGGGTGAATGTTGAAAATTATCTATGTATATGTTTTAAAAATAAAAAAAAAGCTTTATTAAAATGTTATTCTGAATCCTTTTTAGGACCAAAGTCTTAGGACACAATGGAATGTTCCTATTGTATGAGAAAGCAATAGGGAGACATCCTGGACTTGGGAGTTCATTGGTACATAGGGAAATCTTACATGAGATCATAGCATCCTCCAAACTAGGTAGACTCCTTTCTCTGATATGCACTTGCCTACATCTCTAAGAGCTTAATTGACTTGTCTAACAGACTGTGAGTTCCTTTAGATACCACAAATATAAGATAAGATAAATGTAAAAAATAATGTTGGGACTTATAGGATGTTGTTCTGGGCATTGGTATAGGGAACTCATTGATAAGGACGCTTAGTGGTATAGGGGATAAAGCACTGGATCCAGAATCAGAAAGTCTTGAGTTCAAATCCACTCTCAGATATTTACTAGGTGTAAATGAACCTTGAGAAACCACTTAACTTTTTTGTTTGTTTGTTTATTTGTTTGTTTTTAGTACAAAAGAAAGGATAGTAATAGCTCCTTCCCCCCAGGTTTGTTATGAGGGATCACATAAGGTAACAATTGTTAAGACATTTAACACAGTCTCTGGCACATAATAGATACTATGTAAATTTGATATATTAAAGAAGGCTTGAAGAATATCCAGAGCCAAAGTGCAGAGAATGGGAGCCTGAGATACAGAGATAGAAGCATGGTCATTTTGTTATGCCTTAAAATGAAAGAATGTGAGCAAAGGAGAATAAATTGTAAATGTAGGCAGGCACTCAAATTTGAAGGATTGTAAAAGAGAAAATGAGAAGCTTGTGTATAAATTTAAAAGGATTAAAGAACCATCAGAATTTGAGTGGGAGTCATGTGATATTTTAATGATATTTTAATCAAATTTGTCTATCTTCTGTGCTACCTATTTGTGTCCTCATCAAGCATTTCTTGTACCAGTATATAACACAACTCCACAAGCTTCAATAAATCATTTCATGAATTATTGGGCCCAGTTTTGTATTTGTTGTTCCACATCAGTCCAAAGAGAATAATGAAAAATATGTGCAAAGGATACATCGCATGAAAGTTTTTAGGTAAAAGGATAATAGTGAGATAGGAATGCATGATTCCCTAGACCTGAGTTTGAATCTTTTTTTCTGCTTGAGATAGTCTACTGAGTGTGAACTTGGTTGATTCTTTGGGCCTCAATTTCTTTATAAGGGTTTGAAACAGATTATCTCTAAGTTCTATTCTCTCTCTAGTATGTATTCCTATAATGCTTTGGAGGATAACAAATAAAGAGCTTAACAATTGGCAATAGACACTCAAATGAAACTCTTACATGGGGAAAAATATATCCCTGACAAAGCAATTTATTTCAAGAGTTCAATATTGAATCTTGTTGGTATGAGTACTCCTTTCATATATGTACTGAAATTTGCCTTTATGGCACATCTTAGTAGATGTTATAGTTGCCATGGCTGCCAATTCAATATACCTTAATCAACATGTTAATCAGCTATTCTAGATCTAGCCTCATCAAATAAGGGGATATTCACCCAGTAGAAGGGCTCTACCAGAATCCTTGAGCTCTGTAGAATATAACAATCCCAGTCCAGCTTAGTCTTTTTCAGTAAAATGGTGGGTAGCAAAGCCTTAAGTAAACAAGAACAAGGATGAGAAGAGACAATTTGTCCTCCTTGCAGGTATAAAAGCTGCAGTATGGTTGATCTCACTATTTGTGTATAGCCATAGGAGGGAGGAGAGGTGAATCCTTTTTTATAACTTTTTATGATATATAAAAGCATTTCTTCCACTACTATTGCCTTGAAGCACACAATGGGATAAGGATTTGGAAATATTTTTAAAAAATCAAATTTGTTGACTGGAAACTAGAAGAAAAAATAATCCAATTGCAAAGTGGTCTTATTTTTTAATATCCCTAGTCCTTAAGTTTATCCCATATAGACATAATAAATGGGCACATATATAAACAAACTGATGCATTACAGACTGTGGAGTTCAAGGGGATAGAACCAAGATCTGGAGTTGGAAGACATGGTTTCAAATTCTGCTTCTAGCAATTACAACCTAATGATCATAGTGGGAAGTGACTTTCCCCATGAACCCTAGAATGACTATTTGTAACAAACAAACAGATAAATTAAAAAAAAAATACTGAGTACCCTCTATGGTTTTTTTCTACTTCTAAAGACAATATTTTCTAGAATATATAACTTGGGAGCTGCATAAACATCCATATTTAGAAATGTAGTTTGCAAAATTAAAATGTCACCTTTTCAAAAGATCTGCTATATTAAACAGTCACTGTGGTTTATGTTTGCTTATTGCAGAGTACAAACTGTGAGTACACATTGAACTGATCTTTAAAATGAATTGTAATCATATCCAAATAAAGGGTTACTTTCCCCAACATCTGTCTTTTGATCCCTAACCCTGTATCATTTTCCTTTCCATGCTTAATAGGTAGATAACTGAAACCACCACTTAAAATGAAGTGGAACATGAACCTCTTCCTGGATATGAGTCTAGCATTGTGCACACTGCCAGTGGGAAAGAACCATTCACCCAGTTGACTTAAAAGAAAGCATAAAATATATGTAACAACATGTGAACAGTGAATTTGTAATTATAAGATCTAATTAAGAACGGTTAGGTCACAAAATGAGTAGTCCATTTTTAGCATTTATTATTGTATTCCCTTAAAAATGTTATAATGTAAATTTCTATTTTCTGGTATTAATTTTACTGCAAATAGGATCATAACTTAAGTGTTAGGTCAACTATTTCATCCACTTTCATATTACAGATTCGGAAAAAAATATCAGAAAAAAATTTGTTATCCTAGTAATTAAATTAGTCTTTCTACTCAACTCTTATTGATCCCAATGTAGAACAACTCTTTCTGTGCCTCGCTTATTGGTTTAATGATGTTACTGAGGTCTGGAACATTTTCTATGAGTTCTGTTTTTCCTGGTTCCAATGACCATCTTTATTCCCTATGAGCTTATCTTGAAGAATAAAGAAATAAAATGAAATTATTTTAAGTAACCCTATAATGTATATTGTAAAGGACTGAAACTCTTGAGTTGATGCACTGAGGTTGGACATCCAAACACTTAAGGCTAATTACCAGTTGTACAATACTCTATAAGAATATGCTTGGAAAATGGTCCTTCCCACTATTCTGTGCTGGCTCGATAATTGGTGTATACAGAGAATTGTAGGAGGGACTAGGGGGTGGAGTAAGAGTAGCCAGAGTCACTTTTGAGAGGGAGACAAAGAGGAGAAGTCATGGAGATTCTGTGTCCATCTCCTTCACTTCTACCCCTAAAGACCAAGAATAAAGACCAAGGACTTTTACTTATTCTGACTCTGGCTGATTCTAAGGTATCCAGGGTGCTAACTTGGTCTTCACAGTATGGGCTACCACAAGACTCCATATGAAATGATTGAATAAATGCTTGTTGCTTGGTCAAATTAAACAGTTATAATCATTATTCTCACAGTTATAATCATATATAATATCCACTATTCTAAAGTGTTTATTATTTTTTTGTCCTTATTCAGGCATTTTTCTAGCAAAGATATTGGAGTCATTTGTCATTTCCTCTCCAGCTCATTTTGCAGATAAGGAAACTGAGGCAAAGAAGGTGACGTAACTAGCCCAATAGCTAAGGCTAGATTTTAAATCAGAAAGATTCTTCCTGACTCGAGTTCTGGCACTCTATGTACTTTGCCACCTAAATAGGTACAATCTAATACAACATACATTTATTAAGTACCCTGTCTATGCAAGATAATCTACTAAGTAATAAGCTAACTAGGTTAGCTAGATTGTTGTGTATTATTTTCCTTTTGTACTGTGTTCTAATCAATTTAGATTCTAAGGATTGCCCCATATGGATCACTCTATCTCCTGCCTTCTGGAGATATTCTTGGAACATTTATCTCTCGATGTCTGTGTACATATGTATATCTATCTATATATAGTTTGTGTGTGTGTGATCTATTTCTATGTATGTATAGTATATATGTGTATGTAGATAGATAGATAGATGAGACGATACCTAAAACGTCTTCCCTCTTTACCTTGGTCCCTCTAGAGAATTTCTCAGTTTCCTTTCCATCTCTTCCAAATGCCATTTCCTACAGGCAGCCTCTTGTGACTCTTCTCCCACACTACTGCTATTCTCTACAATTACTCTGTCTATATTTGCACCTTATTTTTATGCTCATATTGCACCTTCTCCCACTCCTGTGCAAATGTAAACTCTTGAACAAAAGTGCAACCTTCTTTTTTCATGTCTTCCTATTGAAAGGGTCTAACCTTAGTAATCACTTAAGTGCTTCTTGAAAAAAATCAAAAGAAAAAAAATCCAGTCTTTGCCCTCCCAGGCCTTTTATTCTACTGCATTTCATCTGGATAAAATGCTATGAAAAAACAGAACATTTTTTTAGAGATATCTTTTGTGAACGAATCAACTCATGTGCCAAATTCACTGCTGTCTTATTTTAAGTAATTGCCAGAGTCACTGAAACCTTTAGCAACCACCATTGTTATCAGTCAGCCGCTATCAATGTCAAGGCAAGACTCTCCCAGCAAAATGATTACAATTTGTTGAAGACTCATGATAGGCTATCAATTTTAGCAATACAGTATTTTTAAATTAGCAGATGTAAATTGTCTTAAAAAAAACATAATGCTACTACCTACTTAATAGATTATAATATAGTAGAAACGTGATTTTATAGGTACTGAGAAACCAGATATTCACAACTCACTTTATTGCAATGTTTGCTTTATTTTTGTTCTCTGAAACTGAACCTGCGACATCTTTGAGATATCCTTTTAGTAGAATTACTTTTATCTCTGGAACTATGATAAGGGTCCCTTTTCCCTTGTGAGCAATCATAAAGTCTTTTCTTCACCATGGAACAGTGACCCTAGTTCTTTATGGCCAATAAAATTGTCAATCAGCACCAGTTGCATTCACTGGCAGCAAAGGATCCCCTATAATATCTTTTGGACCAGTTCACTTCCCCCCTCCCCCCCAGCCATTTCTTACTGTTTCTAGGTTGAGAGTTCTTGAAACTACTATTGCTGTTGCTGCTCCTCCTGTATTCCAGGCCTGTTTTTCCTCTGGTGTTACAGATCCTTCTTGTGAACCTACTTTAATGACTTAGACTAGATACATCTCTCCCTCTTATTTTTTGTTGGTTCTGCCATTCCAAAATTTGATTTAAGGCATCATTTCAAAGTTGTTTGGAGGTAATATTGATGGAGTTCAGCTAGATCCAGGCTTCTACTCTGCCATCTTGGCTCTGCCTACATGCTTTTTTGTTTGTTTGTTTGTTTGTTTTTTAAGTTGATTACATCATTCAATGTAATAAAAATTTAGTAAGAAGCTTATAGTTAGATGAGAACTAGACTTGGAGAAAAAACTGAATTCAGATCTTACCAACTTATCAACTGCATGAACCAGGGGAAGCCATTTATCATTAGGTTAATGAAGTATAAAATGAGGATAATAATCATCCATAGTTGTGATGACCAGTCAAGATAACATCCGTAAAGCACTTTGCAAACCATAAAATCCCATAAAATTGCTAATAGATTGAGATGTTTTGTTTGTATTTTCATTTTTTGTTTGTTTTTTGTTATTTCTATTGCTCCTGCTAATCTTATTGCAGATATTATTAAGGCCCCGTCCTTTGCTCCAGGGATACAAAGACAAATATGAAAAGAGATTCCTTCAAGCACTTTCCATTCTACTTAAATTTTCGATTAAGGTAAATCTTAAAGTAGAAAGTGATAAAAATGAGACTGAACCATGACCTTAGTAATTTTCTAGTAACCAAAATATTTTTCCATTACAGGAAATTTCTGGTGATTTAGGGTAATTGCTTTTTCTCAAAAGCCTTTGTTCCTATGAGGAACTAAAATCTCTATCCTTGTATAAACTGAATCAAACAAAATTAACAATTAAAAGATTATCTTAACAAAAACAGCAATAACAATATCTATTGAGTATCATTTTCTAATTAATAGGTTAGTTTTTTTTTTTAAAGAAAAGGTTGAAACAAAGACTAACTTCTCAAAGATATATGTATATAAACACATACATAGTTATGTGTATATATGTTGTTTATGAATATGCATTGTTCGTATGAGGCAGAAATTGACTTCCACACCTGGTCTGGTAGACCTGAGTTGAAATCCATCTGAGACACTTATTACCTGAATCATCATGGGCAATCACTGGACCCCGTTTGCCTCAGTTTACTAATATTTAAAAAGAAGTGGAGAAGGAAATAGCAAAGTGCCCCATTATCTGCCAAGAAAACATCAAAGGGTCCAGAGAGAGTCAGGGGTGACAAACAAGTGAACAACAGAAATGGTTCTGTTGGGTGTGTCTCTGTGTGTGTAAACAAAAAGACACACATATGTAGATTTAGACAAAAAGGTATAGGTATGTGTATACTTTGTTGTAGTATATGTGTGTAAACACCATATATGTTGTATATGTGTATATACATTCTGTGTATGAGGGTATACATTCATACACATATATGTACATTTCTCGGTTTTTATTGAAATAATAATTTTAAAGGATGAATATCTGGAATTAAAAAAAAAGTATTTTTTTAATTGAAAGATTACATGCATGAGGCATTTTCCTAAATTTGCTACTTCTCTCAAGGTTGAATTGTAAATATCTTGCCATTTATTTTCTTAATTGGGTTTTATAATTAATTACAATAGCAGTATCATTGGTAAATTGTACATTCTTATTAGTTCCAAATGAGTCATTTGTCTTGAGTTTTTACATTTTATTTAGAAGTGTTTCTGGACTCCACCAACTTTGAAATATTTGTAAAAGAATACATAAAAAAATGCTTTCCACTTAGTAGATATTCCGTTGTTCAGAACAAAGTTAGTGAAGTGAATTACATAGACAGAAACACACAACTGGAAAATTCCTGTATAATAAAAAGAAGTAGCCTCATGCATGGCTCTGTTTAATTCTCCTCTCAGGTACCCCTATCTCTTTCCTTGCCCCTTGACCAACATCCTAGAACCTTCACTGGGGTTTTGGACTCCTAATTTCTAAGTGTTCTGCATTTCTAGGTAGTCAGCCATCTTTGAAAACATCCATAATCCTTTTCTAAATCTAGATTTACATATAGTAATCAAATCAGCAATCATTCCTGGAAAACATGGGTCAATTAATCTCCTTGTGATTCTGTTCACTACACCTGTGATTCTCAAAACCAACATAGACCTTCTTGGTTACTCTCTCCTAGAAAGCATTGTCTTCTTCTATTAGAATGAAAAGTCCTAAAGAACAGGAACTATGTTGCTCTTTGAGATGTTTTCTTAGATATTAGTATAATTCTGGGCAAAAGTAAGAACTTTAAATATTTATGCATTCATCTGATTTTTCAATTTCAAATATCTAAACTACAAACATAAAGCAAAAATAGTTTATCCCAACAAGTAGATTGTTTGTCAACTTAGAGAGGGGGGATAGAAGGGAAGGAGGGGAAAAAAAAAAACTGAAACTCAAAATCATATAAAAATGATTAATGAAAATTATCTTTACATGTAATTGGAAAAATAAAAGAAAATTCTATTTATAAAAAAAAATCATAGTTAAAATTGAACCTATTTCGAGATTGTAGTAAAGATTCATTGAGAGACAATGGTCGATCATGTAGGATGCACACTTATTCTTTAATAATCACCTCTGGCTCTTGCTCTCCCTACCTTGTTAAACTGCATTTCTGCTGGAATAGAGTCACATATTAAGACAACAGAGATAATATGATAAAATAGTAATAGTACTGAGCCGTAAGAGAAAAGACTTAACATTTAGAAATGAATCCTTCCCCAACTGGCTATGTGGCCACTCACTAACATAACCACTCTCTAAGCTTTCATACTATTCTAAGCAAAGCTAATGTGTTAGGATTCAGTGTTTTCTTATGTCCATTCTATACCTAGGATTCTAACACCTCATAAAGTCATGTTAGTGCCAGTTATAAATCAAAATCCTCAATTTATCCTTTGATCTCCCAAGGTTATACAATGCAAAGAAATCTACTAGTGTTATGGGACTCCAGAATGGGCAGAAGAGCATGGAATTTACATTTAAAAATCTAGATTCAAACCTAAGCTTGGCACTTTTTAACACCCTGGATTCTGCCTACACTTTTAGGTTTGTTGTGCATATCTCACCTTCATATACTCTACATTAGCTCAAGACTGGGCTATTACAGATGCTCTGATCTTGACATTTCATTTTCTGCTCCTGTATTAACATGTATATATGTATATGTCTTTCTCTCTCTGTCTCTCTGTCTCTCTGTCTCTCTCTGTCTCTCTCTCTCTCTCTCTCTCTCTGTCTCTCTGTCTCTCTCTCTGTTTCTCTCTCTGTCTCTTTGTCTCTGTCTCTCTCTCTGTCTCTCTGTCTCTGTCTCTGTCTCTCTCTCTCTCTCTCTCTTTTATTTATCTATCTATAAATAAACCTATCCATATATCCTATCTAACTATTCATCTTTCTATTAATCCTTCCATCCATCCATCCGTTCATCTGTCTATCTATCTATCTTTCTATCTACCTGAGTGTATATATGTATATATACACACACAAACATGTACATATGTAAGATATTTGTTATTCATATACATGTAATACTATATCGTGCATATGTGTTTGTATACTTATGTACATATATACATGTACCTATATAGACAGAAAGAGAGAAAGAAAAATAGAAAAAGCTTTTTACTTTTTCTTTTGAGTGGAATCATTCTACTTCTGGTACCTAGGACAGAGATTCATAATCATTACATCAATAAATATTTATATGAATAAATATATCAATAAATATTTATAATTTTTTATTGTTGTCTGGACACAATGATAAATACTATAGATACAAAAGTAAAAGTAAAAACAGTTCTAGTTTTTAGGGAGCTTCCAGGCTCATTGGAAAAAGGCATTTGCATACATGGGTATATAAAAATAGATATAAGAAACTGGGAGTGAGAAAGCTTGGGAAATGGCGAAGGGGATGTCAGGTATAGACAGTCACAGCTACTCAAGACCTGGAAGAGAATGCTTTTACCAATAAAGTCCTGAGAATTGGCAAATGGTTCAACATAAACAAAGAATATGGTTTGAATATTGTTAAAAAACACTGACAAGATACATTACTAGCTTCTTTGCCACTGTACCTTAAGGACCTCAGGACCTGTATGGCTAGTAGCACAATCTTCCTATGTGTATTTTCTCTTCCTTATGAGAATGTGGACAGGGAGGTTTCACAGTGAATACATTGCTGGCCCGGGTGTCCATAAAGCTCATTTTCCTGAGTTCATATCTGGTCTCAGTATCTATCTGTGTGATCCTAGGCAAGATTCTTACCCCTGTTTCTCTTAGTTCCTTATTTATAAAAATAGTTGAAGAAGGAAATTATCAATTACTTGAGCATCTCTGGCAAAAAAACTAAAGGGGGTCATGAAACATCTGACACACCTGAAAAAACAACTGAATAACCACAGTATTAGCATGTGAGTTCCTGGACAGTACGGGCTATATTCTATTTTATATTTTAATTCTCAGTGTCTAGCACAATACCTATAACAAGCATTGAATTGGTATTAGTTCATTCGTTCATTCACGAATATGAGGAGAAGATGGAATTCCATACAGAGGGGGCACAAATGGCTTTATGTCTTGAATTAGAAGAATCTTAAGTAAACAACTGACAGACTAGGGATCTTCCTGAAAGCTATTTCTAGGTCTTTCTAGGTTTCAGTAGCCCCGTATGTAGAATGAAAAGGACTGATTAAGTGAACCCTAAGATCTCTTGCAGCTTTCTGTCATTTTGTACTAAAGTCAAGGTCACAAGGATGGGATTTTGCCCAGCCCAGGCTCAGGCACAAAGGATCCTCATGGGTCTGTCACCCAGTCTGCATTTGTAGTCCATCCATCAGGATGGTAGAGCTGCCAATGAGCTCCACCACACACACATACACACACACACACACACACACACACACACACACACACGCGCGCCCAAGCTGGTGAAAACTAAAGCTTGTTGGTGCCTTGTAAGGGCCCTCCCAGGAAGTGCTCTAGTTGGCACGCAGGAGAATAGCCCTGCTGAGGCTTGCAGCTGAGATTTTATGCAGTGATCAGACTGCCCATTATTCTTCCCCGTGGTTGTCAGCACCACTCACTCCCAGTCTTCCATTTCTCAGCCAGAAATGTTAACTCAGTCACTAATGCTTTCCTAGGCATTTACAAACTGCTGAATTCACTCCCTCCCCTGCTGGCCAGCTATCAGTGCTGGATGAGTGACCAGCAGCTGAATGCAATTCCGAGGGTCAGCCATGGAATAGAAGAGAAGGTTATCCATGCAGAGATGCCCAGCGATCTGCTGGACAGCCTCTGATTCTGTGCATTTAACTAGAAAAAGCAGGGTAAGTAAAATGAAATGAGAGGGTGAATCAAATCTCAGCTAGAGCTCATGAAATACTTCCTTTCACTTAGAGCCCGAGAAGTAGAATGTTGGCTTTGAGAGGACTGAATTCCCCTAACTTAGAGTCCTTTTATTATAGGATGGATGACCATTCTTCAGACATTTTAGAATAGAGATGCTTTTCAGAGATCAGGTGGACTAGATGGCTGAGATCTCTTCTAGCTCTCAGAATCTAGAATTCTGTGGATCCCCTTCATTTACCCTCCCCCCAAAAAATTGGCAAAGTGAATGATATAATAAATCAAAGATTGATTTATCATTTTGTTGATTGTCTAGCTTTAAGAAAATGAATCAAAAATGAATAATTTAGGTTAAATTAGAAAGTGTATCCCATTTTCAGAAAGCTACTTATACATTTAGAAGTATCCATGGATATATGTCCATCTACATATATACATATATGTGTAAATGGATGTATATACATAGACATAAGCTGTTATATACATATTCATGTGTTTATAGAAATGTACATTGGTATTTATATCAGTATATAAATACAAATAGGCAAAGATTAGAAATAGACACACACACATTTGCATTTCTCCACCAGAAAGAATAGTTATCAAACAAGTAGATAGATAGAAAGATAGATAGATAGATATCCTTAGCTTTTCCTTTCAGCTCCAATCCTGTACATCACTACATGCCCTTTGGCATTAGCTGTTACAAAGCTTATCGGATATTAGAATATTATGTGTTCTGAAGGAATCTCAAACTCATCATTTCCAAAAGTAGAACTCTTTAACTTTCCTTCAACACCTCCTCCCCACCCCCTAAAAAGGTGACTATTTTTGTCAAAAAGAACAATATTATTCTACTTTCCCAGATTTGTCAGCTTGAAGTTTTCATGAACTTCTAAATCCTTCCAATACTCATATCTAAACTATTGCAAAACATTTTTGTTTCTACTAATAAAATAAAGATTCTGAAGCATGTGTGCGTGTGTGTGTGTATGTGTGTGTGTGTAAGTGTATGTATATATGTAGTATGTGAGTGTGTGCCACAAACCCCTTTGGCACTCTGATGAAGTCCTTTGTCCTCCACTTAGAATAATGCTATTTAATTGCATAAAATTAAATATATCAATATTATAAAAGAAAACAATTATATTGAAAAATAATTTTTAAAAAATGATAAAGGCCTTAAAGTTTAAGACCTCTTGCTCTTTAACATCCTTTTTCTAACCCTCTGTCTCCTACTCACATATACAATATCTTAGTCCAAAAATGGATTATGTTCGTAAGTTTTACTGCATACTCATCTCTGATAAACATATCAATATTATAAAAGAATACAATTATATTGAAAAATATTTTTTAAAAAATGATAAAGGTCTTAAATTTAAGACCTTTTGTTCTTTAACATCCTTTTTCTAACCCTCTGTCTCCTACTCACATATATAATACCTTAGTCAAAAAATGGACTATGTTCATAAATCTCACTGCATCTTCATCTCTGATTCCTCAAACCCCTCTTTTTCTTTAATACCTGGTATAGACATAACGTTCTAAGTGAAACTTGGTCTGATTCCCCTAGTTGCTACTGCTCTCCCTCTCTAACCTACTTGTACTTAGAAACATTTCCTTTATTGTGTATTTATATTGTGCATTCTTGCATATGTACATTCTGTGCCTCTCATTTCATCTCTCACTGAGTGTAAAACTTGTTTGTTTTCTATTATCCTAGTTCCTGGCAAAGTTCTTGACTTGCAGCAAATAATAAATGCTTGTCAACTGAGTCAATAATTACCCTGTCTACCTCCATCTCCCCTTTCTTTAATCCCTTGTTATCTGCCTTCATTGCCTCCAGTGATAGTGATATGTCTGATCCTCGAATGAGAGGCATACAACACAAAAGCTGGGCCCAGAGTTTTTTGGGTATCACAAGATCCACCCAAGATTATACTGCTGAGATAGTCTTTGAAAGCCTAGAGTCACCTGAAATCCAAGGGAAAATGTCAGTGGAAGACTTTTTATACAGGGAGCTATAACAGGACAGGGAACATGGAACAGAGCCATTTAAAATTATGTAACAACCATCTGGAAATAATTTGTACAATTGGCAAACCATCTTGTTTTAAATTCTTTCCAATAATGGTCCATAACATTGACCAGGCTCGCTGGTTTAAATGGTGTCACAGTGTGTCATCAAGATGCTCAAGAGCATTGTATTTCTGCCCGAGAATCTGCCTCCACTGTGAGCTCCGCAGGTTTGATGAGCTTAGGATGAAGTGACCTCTCTGGTACCAAAGTCACAGTCACAGCAGGTTAATTTTGTATCATCAATATCACCTGTGTAATCATCTTTTTTTTTTTTTTTTTCTTTCCCATCAAGCTTTGGCCGTTTGGCTGCAGCTTCTAATGCAGATGCTAATATTCAAAGAATCCAAAGCTGCAGATCACATTTAAGGTCATTTCCTGATTCATTTTTAAGCAAAGATGTCCACTATGCATTTCAGCCTTTATTCAGACTGTCTTTTATGGTTCTGGTTAAAACAAAAAATGCAGTCTCTTCTAAGTACCTCTTCTTCCAACCTTGGTTCTTAGTACTGGGACAATTACTATAATGGCAGGTTCCAGTCCTATATCCCATTTTCCAGGATATTTACAGCTGAGGTAGCTGGTAGGATTTGTGATATACATTTTATAAGGTAAAATGAAGCCTTAAACTGCAAAGGGGCCACTAGTACCTATGCAATGATTAACAGTAGATGCATGTTAAACAGCAATTCCTGACATGCCAATATGCAGATCTCCCTTACAGTAAATGAACCAGGTACTTGTATATTGATGGGATCGAGATTATCTTGAGAGAAAATTTCTCTTAATAATAATTTTTATAACTCTGTCCCCCGCTGAAGATATTACAATTAACCTTGTATCGAGATATCCTCAACTCAAGTTTTTAGGAAAGCAGCTTTTATTTAATACCATAACACCATGCAAACAGGCTTATATCTGAGCCACTCAGGTCAAGACATGGTTTTTCTCTGTAATAGGTGACATCAAACAACCTTTCTGTGCAGCCCTTCCCATTTCTCCTCCAGACCTATATACTTCCCTGGTTTGAATATTCATCTTATCTTTCTGGGATACAACTATCATTATAGACATCAACCTGGCACATATTAAATCTTTAATAAATACTCTCACTCTCCCTCCCTTCTTCTGTCTCTCTCCATATCACTCTCTCTCTCTCTCTCTGTATTTCTCTGTGTCTCTCCGTTTCTATCATTTCTCTCTGTATGTCTCTCTGTGCTTGTATTTTGTTTGTATGTGTGTTTCCATCTGTCTTTTTATCTATTTCTCTCTTATTTTTTCTTGTTTTTTTTTTTGTCTCTGTCCATGTGTCTATCTATTCTCTCATCTCTCTGTCTCTTCTCTCTGTATCTCTGTCTCTGTGTGTCTTGCTCTGTGTGTCCCTGTGGGTCTGTGTCTCTATCCAGATATCTTTTTCTCTCTTCTGTGTCTCTTTGTCTGTCTCTTTGTGTGTCTCTCTTGCTCTGTGTGTGTCTCTGTCTCTGAATCTCTGTGTGTCTCTGTCTCTCTCTTTGTCTGTCTGTCTGTCTCTCTCTCTCTCCCCCCAAACTTCCCTCCCTCCTATAAAAAGAGAACATTGGGGGCACAATCTCTCTACCATCTTTTCTTGTCTAGCTTCCAAATTCATTTTTTCACACTTTCACTGACTCTCATCTTTCCTTTTATGACCCCATCTAGGATTTTGCCCCAAGGTGCATAGGGTTTACTTTGGCTCCACATTTTATTTGCAAGCCTCTCAAAAGATCCATCAGGCATGCAGCTTGATATTTCTGAATTTCTCTGTCTGCAGAAGTACTTGTGGGTTTTTCAATGTATATGTCTCCAACTCTTCCTTTTAGAATTAAAAACAAAGATCCAAGGTAATTTGATCCAAGGTGAGTTATAATGAAAGAATGGATCAAAGTTGAGTTATAATGAAAGAATGGAGATCAGGGAAAGAATGCATCAAAAATCCATTAGTAGTTGTGTAATAAAATGAACAGTCCTCAATTGTGCAGCTCCCGAAACAAAGCAATGGCCCATCTTTTGGCACCATCATTCAGTTTATTCAACACCAAATCTTCAGAGGAGTAAAAGCTATAGATGACTTAGTACTCAGTAGAAATACACGAAAAGGACTAAATAAGCTGTAATATATCAAGTGCAAAGACACATTATGAGAAGTACCATTTAGCTGGAACACTGAAATTGAGAAAAGAAGTGTGACATAATCCCAGATACTATCCTGTTCTCTCTGCTTCTGTGTATCCCACAAAACTAATAATCCAAATATACAGTTTTCTTTAGAAGCAGGACAGAAATTTGAAACTTAAAGTTAATTGGAAAAAAAAAAGAAACTACTGCTTTAAGGAAGAATGACAATAAGCTAATTTATTTGCGATATAATCATTCAAAAGTGGGAGAAGAAAGTTTCAAACTTCCAGAAAGGGAATTTATCTTAATGTTTGGGACAAAGAGACATTGCAAACTAAAATGAGATTTTGGGCCCTTGGGGTTTTTAAGTGAATGAAAATGTGACATTCTCATTGAAATTGTGTGGCTGGACTTGGTGCTTTTTGCTGTTCGAATGGCTCATGTTCAAATATGTGCAGCCATGCATGCTGATTGGATGACTATAGCCTAATTCAGTTCCCTGAAGTTTTCCACGTATTACTTCTTTCTCCTTAGTAGATTTATTAATATAAAAAGTTTTCTAATTTTAATGAATATTAATAACATATTAAAGTAGGAAATAATTAGATGGCTTATCAAGGTGAATACTTCATAACATGGAAAGATAAAGGAATATGAGATAAATGAGACCCCCCTCTTACTGTATTGGAAGCTTTATAGTTTTATCCAACTGCATGGAGATTTGGGAGCTTCTCTATTCTTTTCTAAAAAATGCATAATTACCAAATAAATCTAAAAAAAATAAAGTCATGTTTAAAAATAAATTTCTTGTTCAAATTTCAAAATAGAATAAAAAGTTGTTGGAGATAAACTTTTAAAATCATCTCATATAGTTTAAATGTATAAAGAATTGTCATTTTTTTAGTTTTAGAAAATGTCATTTAATAGACAAATTAAATTTTTCTATGACATTCATTCAAAACTCTTAACTTTAATCCCTGACGTGTACTTTCTTTTCCAGCCAAAATGGCATTGTTACCATTTTACATATACTATATACTATCTTCCTTCCTTTATACAGTCTATGCCAATCCTTCACCACCATACCTTCCCTCCCCAGATTGTAATATTTTCGCCATTTACTCTTCCTGCTTAGAATCCCTAGTTTCCATAAAAGATTCAATAAAGTGCCAATTCTTAAAAACTCTCTCTTTAAAAAAAATTATCTCAGTTGTAAAGGCTTTCCCTAAACCATGAACTTTTCATTTACTTTACATATAGTTTATACCTAATAATCATGCCTACTTCCCATGATTTTGTGACATTAATGGTATTTGTATTTGTAATGTCCTTTGCAAACCTTAGAGAAGTATATCAATTCTAGCTATCATTATCATCATAGAAAAAAGATAATAGTGCAAACACTAACATATAATCATTTTCTCTTTTCTCCTTAGAAGGACATAGTAAAGTCCTTTAAGTCTTTCTGCATGGATTATAAAAATAACAGCAGAATTGAGATCCTACCTAATTAATCAGAAGAAGAAATTAAAGGACATAGAACCAAGGGGTTTTTTGGTGCACCAACCCTCATATACTGTGAAATCTATAAAGATACAATACCCTAAAACTTTCTGGTTTATGGTTTAAAATGGATTTTTGATGCAGTTTCAGCACTCAGGCAGCTGAGACTGACCTTTCATGTGGCAGCTCTACCCATTCCTCAATGATTTCCTGGACATGCACTGCAACATAAGCCTTAGGTGCATTAGCATCAGCATTAGAACTTAATTCTGTCATTTTTAGGGCCCTGGGCATCAATAACAACACGGAGAACACTCCAAGATGCCATCTGGGCATGAGGGCATTCAATCAATAGTGTGGATTGACATTCTAATGACAGAGAACTCTGAAAAACCCACTGTTTGATGATGGCTTGATGTTGAATGAGGACATCTGGTGGAAATGCTTTCTTGTTATTTTATTTTTGTTTATTTTAGATTTCTGAGTAATACGGATATTATATTCTGGTGATATAATCATCAGCAAGGAATAATTTAAGAAAGTCCATTTCAAATGGAATTAAGAATCTTTCAAGAATTTAATGTCTTTTTTCCCCTTTTGAATATAACTGTTACATATCATATGTATCTGTACAAGGTACAAGGGTAACTAACCATGGTACCCTTCTGCTAAAGTATTATCAGTGGCACTCCATTGTTTATAGAGGAAAAAATGTTGATAGATAAGTGATAGATGGACAATAAATGAAAGATGAATAGATAAGAGACAGAGATACAGAAGTAGAGAGAGAGAAAGAGAGAGAGAGATGTTTCCTCTGGCAAATTCTTTATTTACCTCTGTGGTTGAGAATCAGTAGTCAGGCTTAATCACTTTATACTTACCAAAAAAAAAAAAAAATCTTGGATCATGCTTTGTCCAGAATAAGCTGCTTAATTTATCCATAAATATCTCATTTCAGAAGGAATACAGATAAAATGTTCTGGATATTACATATGATTATGAAAATTAATAAATTTATAAGTGGTATGAATTCCTTTTTTCTGGAATTTGTAAGCTTTGATACAAATAAGTGAGACACACACACACACACACACACACACACACACACACTAGTTGATAGAATAATCCAAAGATTAAATGAAAGGCAAAAGAAGCTTCAGTGGTACACAAGAAAGATGTAAAATGCAAATAATCTCATTTTATACTTAGTGATACATACTTAGCTATAAATCTAAATCAAGTTCCCTACATAGGAAGTAGAAAAGGAGAAGACAACAGCATGTGTTAAAGGTAGACAAAAACAAGGCCCCAAATTTTCAAGTTGCAAGTTGCTCTGAATGCAAACCCAAAGAGAAAACTGAATTTGGTGCTATTGGCTATGCATGAGAAACACCATAGTGTAGTGAAAAGAAGTCTTTGAGTGAGACTCAAGATTCAAATGGAAGGTCCACTTCTGATTATTAAAATCTCCAACTGGAAATCAGATACTGATATGAATTACTGAATTGGTACAGGGAGCTTCCTCATTGAAATTTTCCAATATCAATTAAATAAATCTCAGGTTCATGCTTAAAAAACAAACAAAAAAAAAAACAAAAAAAAAAAAAAAAACAAACAAGAAACAGGTTTACAGATAATTTTTCAGACACTTTAATTTAGTGCTTATAACTATCCTTTGAGAAGGCACCATTTTAATCCCTATTTTTATTATGAGTAAATTGAGATTCAGAATTTAAATGTCTTATCCTGGATCATTCACCTAGCAAAGTAAAAGATAAGTTTAGAACCTGCCTCTTTATGACATCAAGTTTATCAGTTTAGATACAGGGGGAGAGTCAAAGATGACACTTAGCAACAACATTTTGGAGTGAAATTATTTTAAGGAAATGTGATGAATCCTCAGAGTGTTTTTTTTTCCAAATAATCTAAATGCTATCAAATACCATATTCCTTTTAATCAAGTCAGTCACTTTCAAGTGCCAGTTAGATGCTCACTTGAGATATTACTCTCAAAAAGAATCCATTCCTTTTTCCTGTGAACTGCTCTAATTCTTAAATTTGTCTTTGACTCAAAACATGACACCATGAATCATCTACCTTTTTCTTTTGGTTCAGGTCTTTGGAGTTGCATTAGTAAGTAGAAAGATGTAAGAGAAAACTTGCTTCTTTGGAGTAAAGTCCTGTTTCTATGTGACCTTGGAGAATTTTCTTCATTCTGTTATTGAGATTTTTGTTTTGTAAAATAGAGATGATGTTTTCTTTAGTACACAAATTCAACTAATAAAATATATGAAGATGGCAAAGGAAACTTTACAATACCATAGAAATATCCCTTATATATCATTAATTCTGCTCCCATCATTGTCTCCCTGCCATTTTTTTCAGATTATGCAGTCTCAGGTTCTACAACCTCAAATTTTTCCATTTAATCTTTATATGTCAATTCAAGACTTTCCATTTTTCCCTCGTAAATGTTTCATTCTTAGTTTCAAACTATCACTGTAGACATCTTCATCCAGCATTTCTTTTTTATGTCCCTCCACTTTCAACTTGTTTTTTTTTATTTAATAGCCTTTTATTTACAGGATATATGCATGGGTAACTTTACAGCATTAACAATTGCCAAACCTCTTGTTCCAATTTTTCACCTCTTACCCCCCCACCCCCTCCCCCATCCACTTTCAACTTTAGATAAATTGTAGATTTTATAAAAATGTCTTCTGCGTCTCCAAATAAATAACAAATTATATTGAACAGTGAAAGCCACAACAGAAAACCTTACTCCCTCCATCCTAATTACCAAACTTCCCATGCACAATTTGTTTTCCTCTTATTTTTTTTCTCCTCAACAGAATCCTTAGGATTCCACATTCTTGATGACTTTCCATGAAGGTAGGACTTCCTATTCTTGCATTCTTTCCCTGCCTTTCCATTTCTCTTTGTATCTAGAGAAGAAGTCAGTAGATTTCTTGTCTTTAATGCCACTTTGAATCTACTTTTTTGTCTGAAACACTTTTCAATATCCCCTACTTGGAAATCTAAGTTTTCTTACACTACCACCTTCTCTCAGTGCTCTTAATGATCACTAAAATAGTCCTATCATTGAATGACTTGAGTACTCAGGCACATTTTTATTTATTTTTATTTTCTTTCATCATGTTTAATTCAATATTTAAAAAATCAAATATTAATTATATGACTGGTTCTCTTCTAAGAATGGGAGAAAAAGTATTCCGTTCACTTTACCCAACACCCAGAAGTCCATGCCCTCAAAGAGGGAACACTACAATAATTGAAAATCATATGTACACATATAAGAGTAAATATTCAATATTTTTCATCTGGACCTATAATTTCATAGGTGGAGATAACACCTTATTGCAGAGTTCTCTCTAGTTTAGGTCAGCAAATGTTCTGCATTCTTAGAGAATTACTTGGAGAAATGAGAATTTAATTAATTTGTTCAGAGTTACAGAGAATGTGCTAGAGATAGGTCTTTAATGTATGTTTTTCTCACTTCAAATTTGATTCTATATCCTTTATGGCACTGTTTCTTAAAGAGAAAACATATGCAAAGTAAATACATAATTTGCATAAAAATGACAGGATAGGGAATATTATGGGGAGTGCAAAAATCAGGAAAACCTTATTATAAAATGTTTTCCTGAGCCTATTGAATAAGTTTAAAATGATTCCAAATAAATTTAAGAAAAAAGAACATTTCAGGAAAGGGAATAGTCAATGAAAAGGAATGGAAGCAGGAAATGCAATGTGATATGCAAGCAAAAATCAAGTGGGACTATTTTTTTGGAATGCCAAGTGTGTTATAAGAGTAGATATGCATTACTCTTTGGAAATAAGTAGAACAAGAATGAGACCTTCAAATTTTGACCTTTAACTCACTATCGAAGTCAGTTGTAACCTTTTTGGTTCCCAACTTGGTCATCCAACTAATTATTTTTTTTTCTCCCAACCTTGAATAATCTGTCATCTGTTTTTTCATCTAAGACACTGGAAAAAAAAAAATGTCAAGCAGAACAGGACCTTGAACACTCCACTAGATAAATCCTCTGAATTTTATTCCTTAAATTACCATTTTTTGAATCCAGTCTGTTTGTAACTGTTTTTCATCTAGATTAAAAGTGTCAAAGTCAACACCAATGATCACACATGACCCATAGCACTCCTAAGGGTGGCCCAAGCCAAATTAAAATATAGATATTATTGAATTTTAATGTGCTGAGATATTTTTTTAAACAAATATACAGACATGTCTGGTTTCCCAAGTCAATATATAACCCTCAGGGATTATTATGTATGGTTTACTGGCTTCAAGGTCTATTTGAACTTGACATTACCAGTCTAGACAATGTATCTGTAACTTGTCCATATCCTAAAAACTTTTGTCAAATACCTCCCTGAAATCCAGTTTTTATCTCTATATCCATTTCTTCCTCTCAGTCAATTAGCAAGCCTGCCAAAATCTAAAATAAAGTTAATTTGACAAAATTTATGCTTAATAATCCCCTCATAGTTTTTATTGATAATGTATTTTCTCTTGAAGAGGATATAGTACATATAAGACTCCCTATTCTCCTGATAATTAACATGATTATCATTCCATTTATCACATGAAAATCATTTTTGCATGAATGGCAAAATAGACAATTATATTTACAGAATCATAGAATTTTAGAACCCATAATCAGCTCATCATTCTTAGCAAATATGATTTGTTAAGCAACTACTGTAGGCTGAGCATTCTAAGGGCTACTAATAAAAAAGTGGAAAAAAGCTAATATCTCTAAGGACTCACAGGTTAGTAGGGAAAATAACCTAAAAACAACTATATGTAAATAAGATACATATGTGTCAATCTCAGAGTAAAAACATTAAGATTAAAGATTAAGGACTTGGAAAGGTTTTGGTTTTTTTTTTTGTTTTTTATTTTATTTTGTAGAAAGTGAGAATTTAGCTGAAACTTCAAGGAATTCATGAAACCTAATAGTTAAAGACTAAGAAGAATAACATTTCAGGCACTGGGGACAGCAATGGAAAATGTCCAGAAATTAAGCATCATACAGAAAGAATGACAAAGACCTGCATTTTTGGAAAATAAATTTGATAGCTAAATGGAAAATTGACAGCACAGGAGTATTAACAAAGTTTTACTCTCTTAATCTCGAAACTGTGGATAGTTGAAGCCACACAGCAGGCCTAGACATAGTTTTTTTTTTTTTGTTTTTTTGTTTTTTGTTTTTTGCAATCAAGTGGCAGTTTGATTAATCACTTTCAGGGTGAGGAATATAGTTTGTGAAATGGAAGTTCTTCTGGCAAGGATGCCTCTTTTTGTCACAGGAAAGGTAGAGATTTTAATACACAAATCATAAGTAGTAAAGAAATGAGACAGGGGGATTATAATACAATCATTTTCATGGCATGAGTCCCGTGACAGGCTCATAAATGCAGGAAAATGTGAATTTTTTTCCAGATCTGTGGGGACAGTTTGTGATTGTTTTGCTTATGTTGAGTTTAAGATATCTGTTGGACTTTTAGTTTAAGATAACCAGAAGACAGATGGAGATGTGAGACTGAAAGATGGGAAAGGCTTAAGGCCAGACAAATAGATTTGACAGTTATCTTTTAAAATTATAATTGAAACCTACATAGAAGTTACAGGGATTGCCAGATTAAATAGAGGAAGAAAGAAAACAGCCCAGGAGACAGACTTGGGGAGGAGGAGGGTTCTACTATTAGTAGGTGTGACATGGGTGAAGGTCCAATGATTGAGAAAGAGGATAAGCAGTCACATGGTTTGGAGAAGAACTAGAAGAGAATAGTTTTACAAAACCCAGAGAATTGAGAAAAGAGAATGCCCCAAAGAAGACAGTGATTGACAATGTCAAAGGCTATAGAAAAATAATACCAAAAATCATGATTAAATTTAACAAATTTGAGATCATTAGGAATTTCGGAGAGAGTTTTTTTGGGTTCGTTTATTTGTTTGTTTTTGCATTTTTTGTTTCTGCTTGAATGGTATGGTCAGAAAACAAGCTGCAAAGAGTTAAGAAGAAAATAAGAAAGCAATGAAGTTGACTATCGTAGATGCCCTTCTCAAAGAGTTGTAGGCATAATAGGGATGAGGAATATAGACATTAAGTAGCAGAGTGGATGAATATATTGATTTTGTTTTGATTTTCTTTATTCCCTTCTTCCTTCAATTCTCCCTCTCCCTCATCCTTGCTCCCTCCCTTCCTTCCTTCTTCTCTTCTTTTCTTCCTCTCTTCCTCCTTTTCTTTCTATTTCTTCCTTCCTTCCTTTCCTTCTATTTGTTCCTTCCTTCCTCCCTTTTTCCTTCCTTGCTTTCTTTTTCTTTTCTTTTCTTTCTTTCTTTTTGTTTTTCTTCCTCTCTTCTTTCCTTCTTTCCTTCCTTCCTTCCTTCCCTCTCTCTCTCTCTTCCCTCTCTCCCTCCCTCCCTCCTTCCTTCCTTCTTTTCTTTTCTTTCTTTCTTTCTTTCTTTCTTTCTTTCTTTCTTTCTTTCTTTCTTTCTTTCTTTCTTTTCTTCTTCCTTTCTTTCTTTTTCTCTTCCATCCCTCCCTCTTATTTTCTTCCTTCTTCTTTCCTTTCTTCATTCCTTTATTCCTACCCTTTTCCCTTTCTTCCTTCTTTCCTTCCCTCCTCCTTTACTCTTTCTTTACTTCCCCTCTCTCTTCTTCCTTCCTTTTTTTCTTTTTTCCACCATTTTTGTTTCATCTGATCATGATTATCAGCATACTTCCCAATTCCAGGAGAAAATGAACATTTATGAGAGACTAGAGATTACAGGTCAGTCTGCTAGAGGAGTTGGAATCTAAGTGGATCACTGGGCATTTAGATGTTTTTCCTTGGCAAGGAAAATACTATTTCTTCATGTGAAACAAGGTTGAAGAAGAAAATGATAATGGCAAAATGTTTCTGAGTAATTTGAGGGTGCTCTTTGTGAATGGCTTAAATATATTCCTTGAAATATGAGTTAATGTTCTTAGCTGAAATAGTGAAAGGAGAGGACATTGTGAAACAATTAAGGAGGGATGAAAAGTTTTACAGGGAAAAACACTATGGTGAGCAGAATAGTAAATCAATTAGAGAGGTATAGCAGAATTGCCTTGCTAGGTGTTGTTCCAGTTCAGATTTTGTAATGCATAGTTGTAGTAGAGCCAGTCAGCATGATTTTGTGATTTTGCTTTAACTTTATTCAGTAGCTAATGGGTAGGAGTGAGGAAAATGGAAAGTGGGAGTAATAAATTGCTGGGATTTAGCAGGGCAAAATTTTGAATGGGATAAAGGAGCAAAGGACTCAGGGAAGATTGTAGAGTTGAAATGGGGGCCAGTTGGGGAAGTAAAGGGAATATAATCAGTAAAAGGCTGATAGATTGGTAAAGAATTCAGGCAGAGGGACAGTTGAGGATTTTGAATGAACAATAAGGTTTAGATTTGCAATGTAAAGGAAGAATGACTAAAACATAGAAAAAGATCAAGAATTTTCCGAGTTTGTGAACATAGCTATAGGACAATTATGAGCAATAGCAAGAGAATGGATATGGTCATGTCTTGTTGTACCTATAGTGGGATGGAGGTTTATGCCTTGGGAACTGAGTAAGTTGAAGCAGTGGCAGGCCAGAGTATTTAAGGGAATATCAATGTGTATCCCCTATTATTATGGCAGCAATTGGGGAGAAGAAAAAGCTATGAACCAGGCACTGACTTCTGAAACAGAATGGAGAATGTTCTGTAGGACAGTAGAAAACATCTACCAGAATTCCATTTATGTGACAAATGTACATTGAATGAGGTGAGAAAAGGTTAAGAAAAATGCATTAGTAGAACATGTGCTATGTGCCTTGTACTATGCTAACAACTTTTTAAAGTTACTGTCTCATTTGATCATCAGAACAACCCTAAAAGTAGGTATTATTATTATTCCCATACTATATTTGAAGAAACTGAGTGAAATGGATGATTTGCTCAAAGTCACTAAGCAAATAAATATCTGAGAGGTCATTTGAATTAAGGTGTTCCTGATTCTAGGATTAGTGTTGCCATCCACTAGTGATGGTAGGAGAGCCTGGAAGTGACAATGGGGAAAAGGGGGTATTCCAATGGTCGCACCATAATCAATGGATACACAAAATAAAATAAGTGCTACCAGGATTGTATGGAGAAGCCAGGATAACTGACTAGGGAACATTTTTTTAATAGCACATGCTTAAATCCCACTCCTGACAAGAGCTGCATGACCAGATACAAATCATTTAATATTCTTAAGTCTCAGTTTCCACATTTATGAAATAAAAATATCTAACATAAAAGATATTGTTGTAAGACTAATATGTTAAATGCCTTACAACTTTAAACAGTTCTATACAATTCAGATATTATTATTGCACTCATCCATCATGACCTTACCTCTCTCAGACTTTACAGAATATTTATTATTATTATGTCTTTCAAATTTGAGTTTTATAAATAGATCATAATAAAAATAAAGAGCATATCAAGATATAATCAGGAAGACTAGAACAATTGGACAATTTTAGGTCCCCAAACAATTGCCATATCTTAAATTTGTTTTTGCTATAGAAATAACTAGATTTCTCCAGTTTTTATACCTAGTTTTATATCTATAATATATTTATAAAAATTAGTGACAGAGACACAAAAAGAGAGAGATTCTCACACAGAGAAAGACAGAGAAAGAGAGCTAAACAGAATCTGAGAAAGAAGAGACTGAAAAGGTAAACTAACTCAACTCCCTCAATTAACAAATGTGGAGAGAAAATCAAGGAAATTAAATGAATGCATTCAATTTCACATGGAGATCAAAATTATGATACCATTATATCTCTGATTCATTATATCAGTATATGATTCTAAATATTTTTAATTTGAATTCAGCCCTCTTTCTGATATACCATGTTGCCTCGTTCAGAGACATTCAAAACCTGTAGAATCTTCAATGGAATTGGTGAAGGATCTTAAGATCATCTTATATAATAATCAATTGAGGAATGTGGGAATGGTTGATTCTAACCAAAGAATACCTGAGTAGAAGGACTTTACTATCAGTTGCCTTCCTGTGTCTGAAGGGCTGGCATGCGGAAGAGGAAATCAAATTGTTTGACATGAAAAGGAAAGAGCTATGTGTAGAAGTCACAAAAAAGATCATTTGGACTCCAGGAAAGCAGTGTCTTCCTGATAACTGACTGTTCAAAAGTATAATAAGCTGCCTGGGAAATTAGTGGTTCCCTATTTACTGGAAGTCTTCAAGCAAATGACATTACTTGTCAGTTTTATTATGTAGTCGATATTTATTCAGGTAGGGAGGATATTTGCTGGCTATCAAGGTATTCCCAGTTCTTAGATTCTAGTGTTCTCTGAAACTGAAAAAAGACTTCAACACATAAGAGCATCCCACTCCTTAGCCCACACACCCACACACCTGCTCCTTAAAACTGCTGATATTATAATGATCCACATTATCATCAAAATATATTAATACTATGCACTAGATACCATGCTGCTAATAATTGTTATAATTAATAATCACAAAACATAATAATAATAATATGCAAGTTGGGGGCTTATAAAATGTAAATTTTATTTCTTTGTCTTTAATGCAGCCTGTGATGACACTGCAAGCATCTATAGCATAATAATATTTTCAAATAGAAAAGAAAAATTGCAAGGGGCTTTCAGAGGGTAAAGAACATGGAGCCAGTTAAAAGATTGTCCTCTTAGAAACTGAAAATCATTCATGTCTCCAGCATGAAAGGACAGAAAACAGAGGACTATAGAAAACCAGTTCCCTTTGGCTCAATAACGAATGACAGTGACTGATCATCCTTTGAAAGAGTTACAGCAGACTGGACACACAGCAGACAATGAAAGGTGTCACTTGATCGCCTAGAGACCTTGTTGTGGGTTACCTAGAGACTACTCAATTATTCTGATGATGGGGGAAGGAGAAAGACTGACTCACATAATTGGGAATGAGAGCCCTAACTTTCTCCTAGACCAAAGTCCCAAAATAGTAACAACCAAAGAATATATGGCACTTGAGCAGTGCTTAGCATGGCTTCAAAGTAAGTACTTAATATATTGAAAAATATCTTGAGGTTTTGAGAGTGTTTTTCCCCCGTTTTCTGTTAACAATTTCTTGTATCCCTAAAGGAATATACAGCAATACACCATCATCTGTGTGGTACATGGGCTTAGAAGATGAGTTATTTGTATGGCTAAAGCCTAGAGCTAAACCCCGTCTCAATCTTTCGTTCGACTTCAGCATTGCCTTGGCAGCATTTATTTATATTTCAATAACATTTCAAGGATCTGTGAATTCATCATGGAGCTTACCTCCTCCAGTGAAGATCACAACTGAGGCTCCTCCCTGCCTTAGGAGATAGTCAGAGAATAATGCAATCACAGGAACTCAGAGCCAGGAGTATCTCAGGGCTTTTTTGGCCAACCTGACTCCAAATCCCTTCTATAATGTACCAAACAAGGAGTCATTCAAGGTTTTCTTGAAAATTTCCAGTGAAACGGTCCCACTATCTCCAAGATTGGCTTTTCAAATTGGCTCTTATATCAAGATTTCGTCCCCTCACATCACACCGTTTTGAATCTTCCCCTTGAATCCTAGATACTCACAAAATAAGAGAATTTCAGAGTTGGAAGGAAACTAAATGGTTATCTATTCCAATCCAGACAAATAAAGGAATTACTGCTATGATGTATAAAAAGTAATCTTTACATCTTTTTTTTTTTTTTTTTTTTGAGGCAATTGGAGTTAACTGACTTGCCCAGGGTCACAAAGCTAGGAAGTGTTAAGTGTCTGAGACCAGATTTGAACTCAGGTCCTCCTGACTTCAGGGCTGGTGTTCTATCCACCATTCCACGTAGCTGCCCCCAGTTTTTTGTTTAAACACTCTAAGGGAGTATGTAGGAGGTCATATTATCACTTATGCCAGACTCTTCCAAGTGGAGAAGAACATTATTTGTTTATATAGATGTAGAAATAGAGATAGAGTTATATAAGCATATATGGATGTGTTTGTGTATAGTATGTATTTGTGTCTTCATGTATGTATATATGCATATGTCTATAAAGACCTAAGTGTATATACATATATGTGTAGATAGATAATTCATATATGCATGTTTGTGTATGTGTATGTATGTATATATACCTATATGTGTATACACAGATTAGGTATACACATATATAAATGCATACATATATGTGTAAACAGATTAGATAGATAAACAAGAAGGAAGGAAAGAAGGAAGGAAGGAAGGAAGGAAGGAAGGAAGGAAGGAAGGAAGGGAGGAAGGGAGGGAGGGAGGGAGGAAGAGAAGAAGGGAGGAAGGAAGGGAGAAAGGGAGGGAGGAAGGAAGGAGGGAGTGAAGGAAAGAATGGAGGGAAGGAAGGAAGGAAGGAGGAAATGGAGGGAAGGAAGGAAAGGAGGGAGGGAGGGAGGAAGGGAGGAACAGAGGGAGGAAGGATGGGAGGAAGGAAGGGAGGGAGGAAGGAAGGGAGAAAGGAAAGGGCGGAAGGGAGGGAGGGAAGGGAAGGAAAGAAGGGAGGGAAGGCAGAAGGAAGGGAGGGAAGGAAGGCAGGGAGGGAGGGAAGGGATGGATGGAGGGAGAAATGAAGGAATGGAGGGAAGGAGGAATGGAGGAAGGAAGGAAGGAGAGAAGGAAGGAAGGAAGGAAGGAAGGAGTGAAGGAAGGAAGGGAAGGAGGGAGGGAGGAGAGGGAGGGAGAGAAGGAGGAAGGGAAGGGAGGAGGGAAGGAGGGAAGGAGGGAAAGAGGGAAGGAAGGAGGGAAAGAAGAAAGGAAGGAAGGAAGGAAGGAGGGAAGGAAGGAAGGGAAGGAGGGAGGGAAGGGAGGGAGGGAGGAAGAGAAGGAAGAAAGGAAGGGAGGAAAGGAAAGAAGAAAGGGAAGAAGAAAGGAAGGAAGGAAGAAAGGAAGGAAGAAAAAGCCTGAAATCATGAAGGCCTAAGTTCAAATATAACAATTGATTCTTACTATCTATGAGAATCTGGGAAAATTATTTAATCTCTACCTCTCCTGCTTTCCTCATCCGTAAAAAGGACCAAATAATCTAATAATTATAAAGTGCTTAGCACAAGGCCTGGCCCATTATAAGCACTAAATAATTAGGTATTACAATGATAACACTTCAGACATTTGAAGATAACTATCATCGCTTCCAAGTTTCTTCTGATCTAAGGGAAAAAAAACTATATATATATATATATATATATATATATATAGTTGTTTTTTTTTTTTAAATCAATTTCTTTATGTTGGGAATTTGTGAACCTTTGTCATTCTGGTTGCTTTCCTCTAGCTATTCTCTAATTCATGGATGTCCTTCCCAAATTGTGATGTCCTAAACCCAATTTACCCTTCATTGTATATTTAGTTGGGTTGGTCCTTCTCAGAAAGACATGCAATGTATCATTTAGATTGCTCTCTGCTCTTAGCCATTATACTTGAATTGGGCTTCCTCTCATCCAGCTTTCCTGAGGGTTTCCATTGTAAAGGACTGAAACTCTTGAGTTTATGCACTGAGGTTCAGACAAGCAAGCATTTAAGGCTAATTACTTATTGGGCAATACTCTATTAGCATTTGCTTGGAATATGGCCCTTCCCACCATTCTGTGCGGGCTTGATCTGTTGGTGTATAGAGAGATTGGGAGGAGCGATTAGATTAGAGGGTGGAGTAAAACAAGCCAGAATGAGTCCTGGCTGGATTCCTGTGTCCATTCCTCTCATTTCGACAAAGAATAAAGACCAAGGACTTTTGCTTATCCTGACTCCAGCTGACTCTTAGGCATCCAGGGTGCTAACATAGTCATCACATTCCACATATAACTTTGATTCAGTTTTGTACTAAAATATTTTAAAATATCTACAATTTATATTATGTCTTTAGTTATATACTCAGTTCTGATCTTTTCCACTTACTCCTGGTTTTCTAACTTTGATAAAATAGCAAGTGATATGACTTCCCTTGTAATTAATGTAATCTAAGCTAATGATGATAAAAAAATATTATGCATGTACAACCATTATCAGGTTATCTGTCTATCTATCTATCTGCTTGTATGTCATTTATCTTTACCTAGTTCCTCCTAATATATCTTTATATACATTTAACCATACCCATAAAAATATAAAGGGCAAAAAAGTTAGCCTGCCTCTTCTCTTTTGATACATTGAGCTGAGTTGTTCAGGAAGGAATTGGATGTTTGAAAACAGGAAGAATTATAAATCACAGAAATATGAGATTTACGGGTGAGATAAAGAATGAGGTTACAGTTTCAGTGGACGGCAGTAGCCTCAATACCCTCTTTTTACAGTGCCCATAGTCTGAAGCTACTTTCTCCCCTGGCTCTTGGAACATGGCAGGCCCTCAGTAAATGACTAGCAAATTGAACTGAATGAAATAAACACAACCAAGGCATATAAATATGAACCAGTTTTCTGGGTCATAAGGAATAGGATTAATGTGGTTAAAGTGTAATCAAATTCAATGAGCAAACACCATTAAACATAAAAGATGATGCCATGTGAGAGATTTAATTTGGGGGTAAGGTAGGTGGGCTAGAAAGCATTGCATCTTTTTTTTTTCTCCTGATCTTATTAAATTTTTTTTCAGATTGAAAATTTTGCCAGACTCAATCTATTCCATTAAAAATAAGTTTATGCCCTTAGGTTTCAGAGTAGCACAAAAACATCACTGATTAATTTCATGTGAAAAAGGTAATCGTTGCTGAAAAGGAAAATGGACATCTTGTCCTATCACACTGGATAACATTAATAAATACAGAATTTCATTTAGCATGTTCAGTATTTCGCAAGTCTAATAATGACTTTAAAAGCCTGATAATAGCAGAACATTAAAAAAAGTTGTGTTTTTTTTGTTTAGATTGTTTTTCTCATGTTCATAGCCAATGAACCACAAATTAGATAGATAAATAGATAGATATCAGTAGGTAAATAAATAGATATAGATATAAATATAAGTATATAGATATATATGTGTTATATTATATATATACATACATATGTGTGTGCATATGTGCATGCATGTATGTGTAGTATTAGTTCCTCAAATGGTGAATACAAGAGGAAGAAAGTAAGAAGGTATACCTGGATGCATAATTAAAAGATAATTAAATAATAATGATGCTGGTACTTGTACCCATGTGTCCTCAGATACATATATTCCCTTCCATCAGATTCAATCTCAAAATCATAGAATCACATAGGAAAGGCTGTCAACAGTTATCTACTCCATCAGTCAATATATATTTATTAAGCACCTACTATATCCTGGGCACTGTGCTAAACCCTAGGGATAAAAAGTCCTTAACACTTTTTCCAAAATGAAAAAAAAAAAACAAAAACAAACAAACAAACAAACAACTAAATGAATAAATAAATAAACACTCTGATATACCAAGTGAATGTCTGTCCAGCTTCTACTTGAAAAACTAAAAGAAGAGAAATCCATTACCTTCTAGGGCAAGCCATTCCTCTTTTGGACATCTCTAATTTTCAGGATTTGTTTCTATGATATGAAGGCTCAATTTGCCAACTTCCATTAATAGTGCCTGGTTCTGCCCTCTGGGAGCAAACAGAATAAATATTATCTCTTTCTTTGTGCCAACCCTTCAAATGCTTGATGAAAACTATTATTCCCTTCAAGTTTTATCTTCTTCAGGTTAAACATTAATCTTGATTACCAAAAAGCATTTAAGGCCTTGCTATGTGCCCAAGAACTCAAAACATTAAATTACAAATAAAAGTAAGGAAAAAATCCTGTTCTCAGAAGGTTTACATTCTGTCATCTCCAACTTTTTTTTAAAAAACTAAGCTACATACAATTTAGACTCCCTTTGTTCCAACCTGGTTGCCCTGCTTTGAACAGAATCCAGTTTATCAATATCATTATTTTTGTTAATTTTAGTAATAACTTTTTAATTTTCAGAATTTATGTAAAGATAGTTAATATTCACCCTTGCAAAACCTCGTGTTTTAAGTATTTCTTCCTCCTTTTCCCTACCCCCCCTTCTCTAGACCACAAGCAATCCAATATATGTTAAACATGTGCAATTCTTCTACAAACATGTCCACATTTATCATGCAGCACAAAAAATTAGATCAAAAAGGTAAAAAAATGAAAAATAATGGGGAAAAAACAATCAAACAACAAAAAAGGTGAAAATCATATGTTGTTATCCACCTTCAGTCTCTATAGCCCTCTTTCTGATTGGAGATCACTTTCTCCAACACAAGTCCATCGGAATTGACCTGAATCACCTCTCAGTGCCATTCTTATACTTAGCTTCTGAGAAATAACAGAATAATGAAATCTGATGAGGACTGAGTGTATAACACTAACAACATTTCTCTATTAATATGAGTAATGCATCTGTTAATGCAAGCCAAGATGGTATCCAATTTCACCCCCCCATTTTGGCTGCTACATTTTGTTGCTGACATATTTGCACTTCACTAAAATCAGAACGTTTCCCCAAAACTTCTAATGCTGTCTCCTTCTTTGTTGATCTGATGAAATTATTGTTTTTGTTTTGTTTATTCTGTATTTACATATAAGACTAAACATGTATCACTATTAAACTTCATTTCCTTGATTTCTTTAAGGCTCATCCTTCACCTCTGAGTGAGGTATGAAACAAGCCTTTCTCTCTACTGCTCTCTCATGAGTGCAATTATGAGATTATCCCTTATTTTCACTCTCTGGATCATACACACACACACACACACACACACACACACACACACACACAACTGTTTTCAAGTTGCATCACTTATTAAAATGAGAATAAGGTTTATAGTTTTGTCTTTCCATGTATTCCCAGTGCTTAATACAGTATCTCTCATAAAGCAAATGTTTAATCAATGCTGCATGATGATGATGATGATGATATCATTAATTTTTGTTTAATGGTCTATCCTGTAAAGACTCTTTTTACTGAACCTTTCATTCAGGTATTTTTGTTATTCTCTAAAGATATTTGTGTCCTGAATATATTATCACTATGTTGCATATGCTTTTCTTAAAAGCATTGATAAATGACTTCAAACAATACAGGACCAAATGATATGTATATTATACATGGAGCTTGGTGGATAATACTAGAAACCTTGTACTGTTGTGACTGCTGTTGAAATACTAAGAAGTTAACAATATGAACAGGTTTGCTTTTGTGTTTTTTTTTCTTTTCTTTCTCTTTTTTTTTCCTTTTTTGATATGATTCTTCTTGTGCAGCATGATAAATATAGAAATATGTATGGAAGAATTGCGCATGTTTAATATATCTTGGATCATTTGCTGCCTAGAGGAGGGGCATGGGGGAAACAAGGAGAGAAAATCTTGGAACACAGAGTTTTGCAAGGGTGAATATTGAAAACTATCTTTGCATGTATTTTGCAAATAAAAATCTTTTATTAAAATATGAATGCAACTCTTCATATAGTCATTTAATCGCTATTATCCTATTTTATCCACAAGAATAGTATAAGATCAATGTTCTATTACAAGTTTTGCTAAAACTGGAATCATTCACCACATGAAGAAATGCCTCCAGTAAGAAGTAGGAGACAGCTTTCAAATCTTTGAGGAAAAAAAAGAAGAAGAAAAGGGTTAACAAGGGCATATAGACAAACTAGGACATTTTATTACTAATATGTTAAATTCATCATTTTTATACCATGCTAAGTAATAAAAATTTTCATTTTTACACAAGAATCATAGTATCAATGGTAGCAAAAATAAAAATAATTAATATCACAGCTCTGTTAATTTCTTCATCAGTAAGATGGAAACAATAATCACTTCACAGCTTTCTTAAAAATGAGATATTTGACATCTGATTTGATGCTCATAGTAACATAGGAAATAGGCCTTATCCTATGTTATAGAGAAACAGAGGCTGAGAGGTTAAGAAATTCAAACAAGATTGTAGAATCAGTTCAAGTCTGAAGCAAAATTAAAGGCAAAGTTACTCTGATTCAGTACTGATTCATTCATATAATTTATACTTAATGAATACCAACTGTATATAAGGTTTTATGATCATTAACAACCTCACTATGCCATTTCTGAAGGTAAAAATAATAATAAACAAACAAACAAACAAAAACATCTTATTCTGTGTGGCTTATACCACAATAGACTTCCTCCTGACTAGGGAAAATCTGCATTCTTTTTACCATTACATTTAAGGACTGACACAAGTGGTACACACTCCTGATCATCTAACTGAGGTTTTTCTGCTCTTCAGTTCCTCCCAGACAAGTCACTACTAAGAGAATTTATTTATTTATTTATTTATTTATTTTAATTTAATAGCCTTTTATTTACAGGATATATACATGGGTAACTTTACAGCATTAACAATTGCCAAACCTCTTGTTCCAATTTTTCACCTCTTACCCCCCCCCACCCCCTCCCCTAGATGGCAGGATGACCAGTAGATGTTAAATATATTAAAATATAAATTAGATACACAATAAGTATACCTGACCAAAACGTTATTTTGCTGTAGAAAAAGAATCAGACTCTGAAATATTGTACAATTAGCTTGTGAAGGAAATCAAAAATGCAGGTGTGCATAAATATAGGGATTGGGAATTCAATGTAATGGTTTTTAGTCATCTCCCAGAGTTCTTTTTCTGGGCATAGCTGGTTCAGTTCATTACTGCTCCATTAGAAATGATTTGGTTGATCTCGTTGCTGAGGATGGCCTGGTCCATCAGAACTGGTCATCATATAGTATTGTTGTTGAAGTATATAATGATCTCCTGGTCCTGCTCATTTCACTCAGCATCAGTTCATGTAAGTCTCTCCAGGCCTTTCTGAAATTATCCTGTTGGTCATTTCTTACAGAACAGTAATATTCCATAATTTTCATATACCACAATTTATTCAACCATTCTCCAACTGATGGACATCCATTCAGTTTCCAGTTTCTAGCCACTACAAAAAGGGCTGCCACAAACATTCGTGCACATACAGGTCCCTTTCCCTTCTTTATAATCTCTTTGGGATATAATCCCAGTAGTAACACTGCTGGATCAAAGGGTATGCACAGTTTGATAACTTTTTGAGCATAGTTCCAAACTACTCTCCAAAATGGTTGGATTCGTTCACAACTCCACCAAGAATGCATCAATGTCCCAGTTTTCCCGCATCCCCTCCAACAATCATCATTATTTTTTCCTGTCATCTTAGCCAATCTGACAGGTGTGTAGTGGTATCTTAGAGTTGTCTTAATTTGCATTTCTCTGATTAATAATGACTTGGAGCATCTTTTCATACCAATCACTTACCTGGAATGTTTTCCCTCATTTCTGATAATCTAGGGTTTGCACATCCTTTCAGTTTTGTTTCCAAATCCATATTCTCTTGAAAGATTATTTCAAATGCCTTAAAGGCTTCTCCTTAAAAATTTAAGCACAAACACAGTGACTGCCTCTTTATCTTCTTTTTATGGATGATGAGGTATAATGAAAAGAGTACTGAACTTGAATTCAATGCATTTGAATTCAAATCCAAACTCTATTATTTACTTATTACCTCTGGGACCTTAAGTAAGTTACTCTTTTCATCTCAGTTTTCTAATACACATATTGAGGAGTTTGAACTAATTGATTTCTATGGTGACTTTCAACTCTGGTTTTATGATCTTATATTATTTTTAAAAATACTTTATTTTTGTATTTTCCAAATAAGATTAAATGTATACAATATTTTTGGAAACATTTTGCTTATAAACATATAAACAGTACGAAAAGTTCAAAACAGATTGGCAGATTTTTAAAACATTAATATATATGGCATGAATACAAACATTATATCCTACAGGAAAAAGGATAGATGGAGCAGGATAAACATGACTGTGATTAAGCTTCAATAATTAACAAATAAACAAATAAGTGATGCAGAAGTAGAGATGATCTACATTATACTAGACTAGTCACAGTATCTAAGAATCTCTTCCAAAATAATTCAGGAAAAAACATGGCTAAGATTCATATGTTCTTTAAACTCTATAGCTACATACATTATTAGGCTATCTAATCATATTGTGAAATGCATGGGAAGTATGTAATATGTACACTTTTTATGAGGGATGTACTAACTGATGGTAAAAATCTAAAACTTATAAAAGAACCATATAAAAAAGTTTCCCTCTTCATTCTTATGCTATTTAAAACATCAAACTTATAAAATTCAGTTTTAAAAAAATAAGCAACAGGAGGTGCAGCCAAGATGGCGGAGAGGACACACATGTCTATCTATGTTCTTCCTTACCCTCAAACTACTTCTTTTATGAAAGGCCTCGGAATTAGTGCTTGACTGTCAAAATGCATGAATATTGGGAGTACAATACATTACCAACAGAAAATATTCTTGAAATTCATCAGAAAAGGTCTGTTTTTGCTCATGGGCAGGGATGGTGAGGCTAGGTGCAGTAGTAGCCAAGTTGGCAGTGAGAGCATAGAAGGCAGTTAACACTGAGCAGAATCCCAGAGATTCTACTAAAAAGTTATTAGAAATAATCCACAACTTTAGCAAAGTAGCAGGATACAAAATAAATCCACATAAATCCTCAGCATTTTTATACATCACCAACAAAATCCAACAGCAAGAGATACAAAAGAGAAATTCCATTCAAAATAATTGTCAATAGCATAAAATATTTGGGAATCTATCTGCCAAAGCAAAGTCAGGAACTATATGAGCAAAATTACAAAACACTTTCCACACAAATAAAGTAAGATCTAAAGAATTGGAAAAATATTAAATGCTCTTGGATAGGCTGAGCAAATATAATAAAGATGACAAACTTTATTTAGTGTTATAACAATTAGACTCCCAAGAAACTATTTTAATGACCTAGAAAAAATAACAATATATATGGCGGAACAAAAGGTCAAGAATCTCAAGGGAACTAATGAAAAAAAATATCAAATGAAGGCAGCCGAACTGTACCTGATCTAAAACTATCTATTATAAATCAGTGGTCACCAAAATCATTTGGTATTGGCTAAGAAATAGACTAGTTGATCAGTGGAATAGTTAGGTTCATAGGACAAAATTGTCAATAACTATAACAATCTAGTGTTTGACAAACCCAAAGATCCCAACTTTGGGGATAAGAATTCACTATTTGACAAAAACTGCTGGGAAAACTAGAAATAAGTGTGGCAGAAACTAGTCATGGAACCACACTTAACACCGTTTACCAAGATAAGATCAAAATGGGCTCATGATATAGGCATAAAGAACAAGATTATAAATAAATTAGAAGAACATAGGATAGTTTATGTTCTTCTAATTTATTTATAATCTTATTCTTTGACTTTTGGAGGAGGAAGGAATTTGTTACCAAAGAACTAGAGATCATTATTGATCACAAATAGAAAATTTTGATTATATCAAGTCAAAAGTTATACAATCCAAACTAATGCAGACAAGATTAGAAGGTAAGCAATAAACTGGGAAAACATTTTTACAGTTAAAGGTTCTGATAAAGGCCTCATTTCTAAAATATATAGAGAATTGACTTTAATGTATTATTATTATTATTATAGCTTTATATTTACAAGATAAATGCATAGGTAATTTTTCAGCATTGACAGCTACAAATCCTTTTGTTCCAACTTTTTCCCTCTTTCCCCCCACCCCTTTCTTTCCCCAGATGGCAGGCTGACCAATACCTGTTAAATATGTTAAAGTAAAAGTTAAATATAATAAATGTATACATTTGACCTTAATTTATAAGAAATCAAGCCATTTTTCAATTGATAAATGGTCAAAGGATATGAACAGACAATTTTCAGATGATGAAATTGAAACTATTACCACTCATATGAAAAAGTGTTCCAAATCACTATTGATCAGAGAAATGCTAATGTGGCTAAGATGACAGGAAAAGATAATGACGAATATTGGAAGGGAAGCAGGGAAAACAGGGACAATGATGCATTGTTGATGTAGTTGTGAATAGATCCAACCATTCTGGAGAGCAATTTGGAACTATGCTCAAAGAATTATCAAACTGTGCATATTCTTTGATCTAGCAGTGCTACTACTGGGCTTATATCCCAAAGAGATCTTAAAGAAGGGAAAGGAACTTGTATGTGCAAAAATGTTTGTGGCAACCCTCTTTGTAGTGGCCTGAAACTGGAAACTGAGTGGATGCCCATCAGTTGGAGAATGGCTGGATAAATTGTGGCATATGAATATTTATTGTTCTATAAGAAATAACCAGCAGGATGAATACAGAGAGGCTTGGAGAGACCTACATGAACTGATGTTAAGTGAAATGAGCAGAACTAGGAGATCATTATACATTTCAACAACAATACTATATGAGGATCAATTCTGATGGAAGTGAATATCTTCAGCAATGAGAAGATCCAATTCAGTTCCAATTAATCAGTGATGAACAGAACCAGCTGCACCCAGAGAAAGAACACTGGGAAATGAATGTGGACTGCTTGCATTTTTGTTTATCTTCACAGGTTATTTTTACCTTCTTTCTAAATACGAT
The DNA here is from genome assembly GCF_902635505.1 of Sarcophilus harrisii. Taxonomy (NCBI): domain Eukaryota; kingdom Metazoa; phylum Chordata; class Mammalia; order Dasyuromorphia; family Dasyuridae; genus Sarcophilus; species Sarcophilus harrisii. The sequence goes on along the minus strand of NC_045428.1, from coordinate 23,576,848 downwards.
TTTTCTTGTGCTACAAGAGAACTGTATAAATATATATACATATATTGTATTTAAGATATTCTTTAACATGTTTAATATGCATGATATTGCCTGCCATCTAGGGGAGGGAGTGGAAAGAAGGAAGGGAAAAATTGAAACAGAAGTGATTGCAATGGACAATGTTGAAAAAATTACCCATTTATATGTTCTGTCATAAAAAGCTGTAATAAAAATAAAAATAAATAAATTGTAAAAGTGAAAAAATTAACGAACACCAAATGATACAAGATACAAAATATTCTTTTTATCTTCACTGCCTGCACTGATTAAGCAGAACATACTGAATTTATTCTCAAAAATTGGAATATCCAACTAAAAAGTTTCTTTTTTCCTGTGTAATGAACATGTAGTAGGTTCAATCAAGACATGTTTTTCTTGAAAGCATTTTAGAGCCATCGAATGTCATCTGCAATGATTTTTATCCTTACCAATGCAATGTTTTGAAAGTTTGAAAAAAATCCATATGTCAGCACCTTTTTCTCTCAAGGAGAAATTTGTATTATACTTAAAATGACAAACTTAGAGCAGTATACTATAGTATATCTCAAGAAATAAAAACAAATTAAATGCCCATCTATGTAAGAGGAAGTTCTATAAAAATCAACTGAAATAATTCAGAGCTTAAATTGAGTCATGCAAGTCTTCAATTTTGTCATTAAACTAAGTATAGATAAGAGTTATATATAATATGGAAGAGAAATGTCAATTCTTTACAAATATGAAATTCTATAGAAATATATCCCTAAAGCATTAACCCTTTTGTTTTGCATAAGCCTGACTAAATACATAATTGTTTTAGTAAGATGAATCACTACTTTTAATAATAAGTACATATAGAATATGAATTATCGACACAGCAATGTCTCCATAGTTAGATACAGAAGAATAAAAGTCTAGTCATTCTTCCCGCCCCTATTGAGTAACTGCCTTGTTGTGGCAAAGGGGGTTATGTAATTCAATGAAACAATGAGTTAAATTATACAAGATTAGCCAAGATAGAAAAATAAATGGCAATCCACTCCAGAATCTTTGCCTCTACCACATATACATATGCCACATTTATCAAAGGGGCTTAAAATTCTAAAGTAGGAGATCAAAAGATAATTCAAATAACAGGCAGCTCTGGCCTTGGAGTACAAAATGAAGCAGGGCAGGATAATAGAGTTCGTTAAAGGTAACTCAGATCGTAGCAAAAACTTTTTTTTCAACATCTGAAAATGTGACATTAGACATGAACATCATCAGATAGTCAATACCTAAATCAAATTGATCATATGCTTTGCAGTCAAAGGTGGTGAAACTCTACACCAACAGTAAAATCAAGATCTAGAGCTGACTAGCTCAGATCATAAACTTATTATAAAATTCAGACTTAAATTGAAAAAAAAAAGGTAAGGAAAAGCTATCAGACTAAAAGTATCTTTTATGAACATGAAGTGGAAATGATTAATAGATTTATGTAATTGGATTTGGTAGATTGAGCCAAAGACTTTTGGATAGAGTTATATGTAAGAACTATGGATAAGGTACATAGAAAAATTATAGATGAAGATTCACAATATTATAGACAGCAGCAACAAAAAACACACCAAAAAAAAAAAAAGAAAACAAAACAAAATGGCTTTCTGAGGAGACTTTACAAATAGCTAAAGAGTTAAGGAAAGCAAAGGGGAAAGGAAAAAGAAAAAACGCATACACAATTGAATGCAGAATTCCACAAAATTTAAAGGAGAGTTCAGATTTTCTTAAATGATCAATGTGAAGAAATAGGAGGAAAAAAATTGTATGGGGAAGAAAGATAAGACATTTCTCTAAGAAAAATATAGATCTCAAGAAAACTTTATGCAAAAATCGGGATGATAAAAGACAAAAATGGTAGGGACTTAACAGAAATAGAAACAATTTAAGAAGAGGTAGTAAAAATAGAAGAACTATTATAAGAAAGTTCTTAACATCACAGGTAAAGAAGATTGTTTGTCTACTAATCTAGAAGCAGATATCCTGAAGAATTAAGTAAAAAGATTTTTGGTAAATTTTGCTAACAATAAGGCTAGTGAAGGTGACAGAATTCTAGCTGAGCTATTTAAAATCCTAAAAGATGATGCTGTCAAGAGATGCGCCACTCAATATACCAGCACATTTGGAATAGTCAACACTGGTCACTGAATTGGAAAAGATCAGTTTGTGTCAAAATCCTAAAGAAGTACAATGCTGAAAAATGTCAAAATTATTGAAAAGTGTGCTCATTTCTCATACTAGCAAGGTTATTCTTAAGATACTGCAAGCTAGGTTTCAGTAATATGTGACCTAAAATTAACTGAAAAGCAGACTGGTTTTCAAAAAGGCAGAACAACTAGAGACCAACTTGTCAACATTCAGTGGATTACAGAGAAAGCAAGAGAGTTCCAGAAAAAAAAAATAATAATCTACCTCTGCTTCACTGATAACCTAAAAACTTTGACTGTAGATCAAAACAAAGGTAACAAGTCCTCAAAGAGATGGGAGTACCAGATCATCTTACTGGTTTCCAGTGGAAGCTGTATGCAGGCAAGAAGAAATGCAACCAAACATGCGACAAAAATTGGCTTCAGATTGGAAAGGAGTATGACACCTTATTTATCTAAATTATATGAAGAGTACAATATGAAAAATGTCATGTGGGATGAATCTAAAGCCAGAATTAAAGCTGCCAGAAGATATACCCACAATCTCAGATATGCAAACAATATTACTCTGATGACAAAAAAGTGAATAAAAATTAAGAAGCATTTTGTTTAAGGTGGAAGAAAATAGTGTTAAAAGTCGTTTGAAATTTAACATCGCACAATGAGATCTTGGCAACTAGTTCCATCGCTTCCTGACAAACAGAATAAAATGAAGTGGAAACAGTATTAGAATTTATATTTTTGGACTCAAAGATCATTGTAGAGGGTGACTATATCCATGAAATTAACAAATGCTTGCTCCTTAGAGGAAAAGATTCAGCAAATTTGGGCAGCATGTTAAAAAGCGGAGACATTATCTTGCTGACAAAGGTCTCTTTGGTTAGAACTATGTTGTTGGTGCTGTTTTTTCTTTTTCCAGTAGCAATGTGTGGCCCTTTGAATTTATCTAAAAGGAAAGTTAAGACTGCAGAATCAAAACTTTTGAATTTTGGTACTGGGGATGATATTTGACAGTCTCTTGGATAGCAAGAAATTCAAATGGGTCAATACTTAAAGAAATTAACTCCAACTGTTCATTAGAAGGTCAAATATTGAAATTGCAGCTTGAACATGAACTTGGATAGACTTCAGCACATAGTAAAGGCTTAGTGTGCTAGGTTTCATGGGGTCATAAAGAGTCAGAAATAATTGAATAACAACAATATTCTTGTCAAAGACTTGTTACATTTCCAGGAGATCAGGAGAACTGTGGCCTTATTTTTAGCAATTTCACATAAATTACCATCTTCTTAAACTAAAAAAAAAAAAAAAAAAAAAAAAAAAAGGAAGAAAATTAAAAAAAAAACGATTTTTTTGATGTGTCAAATTCAAGGAGTGATAACTTCTTTAAGTTATCTGAACTAAAAGGTAAAAATAGTCTGTCCTGCTTAATCTCTCAGTGGCATCTTTATTTAGATCATCATAATCTTTACAAGATCTTCATATTTCAAAATTAGTTTCAATTTTTCTCTGCTATGTATGTCCTTTCACTATCTATCAGATTTGCTTTCACAAAGGAAAACAAATGTTATCAAACACTGCTTATTTAATCTCTTTTATTATAGCTTTGTGCGGGTTTTATTTTTTCTTTCATGATTATTAATATCTTGATGGTGGGGACATTGTCTCATTTATTTCTGTATTCTGCAGAATGCCTTTCACATAGTCGTTACTCATAGAATATTAGTTGTATGAATGAATGAATAAGCAATGGTATTCTTTTTTCTACAAATTAACTTTCATCCTAGTTATATATTGGTATAAATAGCTTACATTTTTGCTATTTCTCTTTGTGTATCAACAATGATAGAGCATTTCTATTGCTGAGTCAAAACATATTTTGGTCAATTTTGAGAAATTACTACTTTGAAGCTTGACCAAGAAAGGATGCATAGAGTGTAAAGTGAGTTGGCAATCCTGTCAAAAAGAAGGATTAATTTGATGAACTGGTAATGTTTAACCTGAAGAAGAGAAGTGTTATAGATATGGAGCTATCATGGGTAAGAGACATTTAATCTTTCTAATTGGAGTATTGTCAAAAGCTGAGATAGTTATTTTAAGACATAGCACTTTTCTTCTCATGATAAATGTTTATATACAGAAAGGTTGATCATACTTGAAGTAATTTGGTGGCTTATCTACTCCTGTGGTTTTGCATGTGATACAATAGAGACAAACCACAAATATATACAAATAAACAAATATATGCGTATAGACAAATTCAGTTCTAATCCTTTTCCTGAATTCCAGTACTATATCTCTAAATTGCTGCTGAATATCACCACCCGTATTTCTCATTGACATTTTAAACCAACTCATTTCACATGGATATCATTATGTTTCTTCCAAAGTGTATTATTATTATAAATTGGCCCATTATTTTTGTAGATGGTTCTGTTATTTGAGGTGCTCAGGGCTGAAAATCTAAAATCATTTTCAATGCTTTACAATGGTTTCCTATCTAAACAGAGTTTAGAGTTTTAAATCCTATTTCACAACTTATCATATATATTTATGTACATGTAGATACATACATACATACATATATGCATATATATGTATGTAATTTATTTTAGGAGACAGAATTAACATATATATACATATATATGTATGTGTGTGTGTGTGTGTATATATATATATATATATATATATATATATACTGTTTATCATAGTGGATGTCCTCCTCTGGATGGTCCTCTCTCCATATCTATTTGAGGATTCTTGTGCAGGTCCAAGCTGGTGGTGTACCTGCCAATTCTACGATTCTTTGATTCTGCCTTAGCTTCTTATGCTTCCTCTGTAAAAGTTCAGCTATATTTCATTGTGTTAGAAACATTTTTTGAAATATGTGTTTGTTTTATAGTTGTTTTTGTTGAGCTCATCACCAGCACTAGATTTTTGAATTTCATAATATCATAGATTTTAATCTAATCAATCCATAGGCATCTATTTATATAGGAATATATTAAAATGAATACTCATACATATACATAGGCAAAGAAAGGGATAGAGATAGAAATAGATGTTTCTCTCTTAATTTGCCTTCTATGGTAAGGCAGATTAGGTAAGAGTATTGCAGGTCTCCCAATTCCAAGATTAATATAATTTCTCCATTTTACTACACTGCTAAGATAAGATCTAGGGGAACTGAACGTTGCATAGGCAAATTTTTGTTAGAACAAAATCAGAGGGAATGGTCCAGATAATAGGATGCTATAGAAAGAGAATGAGAAGGCCTAGGAGAGAGCCGTGGCTAACCAGGTATTTTCACTAAAGATATTTTGTCTCCTGAGAATATGAAATCATCATCGTCATCATTGCTAGCATTTACATGAGACTCTAAATATTTATATTTATTATTTATCTCAATACTTATATCAACTTTATGAGTTACTTGCAGCAATTAATAAAAGTGAGATTCAATATTTGAAGTAAAACCTTTCTGAATCCAAGTCCAAAAATCTATATACTATATAACTTTGTTCATCTAAGACATGGGGCATAAGAATTGAGAGGTAATCAAATACATATCACTCTTTTAATTTCCATGGATTTGATTGTTCTTCTAAGAGAGGTTGTATGCCAACTGCAGTGAAATCACACAGCTAAGTCATATAACTGATTATAAGAAAAATAACCAATTCAGTACTGGCATTTCAGACTGACAGCTAGGATGAGTCTGAAAATATTTAAGTACTAGTCTGCCCCAAAGAAATCCTTAATACAGCCATAAATCTTCACTGGAAACACAAAGCTTAAAGTTGTCACCAAATTTTGTCATTTCAGCACATCCTTTTGAGTTATAGACAAGAAATTAAGAAAGGAAAAAAAAATTGAAAAACCAGAAACATATTTGATAGACTGACTGGAACCAATGTAGTAATATCTTAACAATAAAATCTTCTCCTCAACAACAGAGCCATCTTTCCCTGTCTTATGTCTCTCTTCAAAACAAAATAATATAAATTATTGAACTAAGATGTACTACTAATATCATATTGCATTGATGGGCCAATTTTAAAAGCACTACAATATCATTTTTAGCCTAAATTCACCCTTTAGTTTTGGTTAGATATCAGACAAGGACAGAGAGACAAAGAGAAAAAGAGAATGAGAGACAGAGAAACAGAGACAGAGAGAAGAGGGGGAGAGACAGAAAGAGAAAGAAGAGAGAAACAGAGAGAGAGAGAGAGAGAGAGAGAGAGAGAGAGAGAGAGAGAGAGAGAAAGAGAGAGAGAGAGAGAGAAAAGAGACAGAGACAGAGACAGAGACAGAGACAGAGACAGAGAAAAGAGAAACAGCAAGAGAAGAAGGGAGGAAGAGAGAATCAAAAAGTATGACTATGTTCCAATCACTGAGTCACTGTACAAAACACTGGGGAAGAAAGAATGACAAAAACAACAATAATACAAGCCAATTCCTACTCTCAGAGAGTTTGCACTCTACCAAGGGAGAAAAAATGTAAAAGCAAGTTGGAAGAACAAAAGGGAAGGCACCTACAAAGGAGAAAAGTACCAGGAGCACTGGTGGGAAAGGGTGGAGAGCAGGAAGTCAAATGAACACCATGACCTGAGCTTCTCAAAGTATCCTGGGATGGGAATCAATATTCAGTGAGTAACTCTCAGGCCAAATCATCCTTAGGTAGATAAAATGGTGATTGTTTCTCTAGTATTGTATTACATTGTGAGAAACCTCTATTTTTTTTTAAAACCTAAAAAATTTAGGAGATATTTGGTGTTATTTTTATATTTCAATTATGTTTTCTGAATCAATGGAATGATTCTTTTGTCCAGCAATATAAGCCAAGAAGTGTCACACACACATATGTATGTATATATACACCTGCATATATGTGTATTTGTATAAGCACATACATAGATATATGTATGTCACATACATATATATATATATATGTACACATATACACATACATATAGTTGTGTGTATTTATTTATTTTCCAATTTTCTGAGCTGTTATTTGCAGTTAAGCCAATTTAGTTGTGTCCAATTCTTTGTAACCAATTTTGGGGTTTTCTTGTCAGAAATACTGGAGTGGTTAGCCATTGTTTATTTGGCTCATTTTACAGATAAGGATACTGGAGGCAATGGAATTGTGACCTGTCAGGGTCTCACAGCTTGTTAATATCCAAGGTCATATTTAAGTTCATTAAAATGAATGAGTCTTCCTGAACACGTCTTGCACTTTATCCATCAAGCCACCTAAGTATATCCTTCAAAAAACTGTTGATTTCCAAAAAAAATGACTATTTACATTTTTATATGCCCTATATTTATTTATCATTAAATATATTCCTCCTATCTCCCACCCAAATGAAAGGTAAGATTTTGAAGCAGAGGATATCTAGCCTTTTTGCATATTTATTGCAATTAACTAGAACTTTGTGGGAACCAAATTAATATTTTTATCAATTGATTATTAATTCCATGACAATGCACTGATATCATGATAACCATACATAGGACAAAATCAGGAAATACAATAATGACAAACTCTTTCTACACCTATTTCCCATCTTTTGTCCACTAAGGTGTATTGAACCTTTCAGAACACTGCCAATGGGAGACTCTCAGAATGTGAATGAATGAGCAATGTGGAGAATTATTTTGTCACAGTTAATGGGTGTCAAGGATGTCAAGGTTGCCTCTCTGGAAGCACATCTTCCTCATTTCTCTCTGCTGTTTCTTCTCCCATTTGAAATCTTCATGTAAGTTGTGGAAAATATATACTCTCTCAATGATTCCTAGCTTGAACTTTCCAAGCACAGAATTTACGAAGTCTGAACATGACTGGCATAGCAGGACCATGTTAGAAGCCAGAGTACTCCTAAGCAATTCCTGTCAGTTCAGTAATGCTCACACAACCATAAACAAGGGGGGAAGAATGGAAATGGAATAATATTTTGAAACCATCTGGTAGAAATGTTGATTTGTGTGTGGGTGTATTATTATCACAACAGGAGAAAATGGACTCCACAGGCATACAGTCAGAGATGATTTGATACAGTCTGGGAAATGTCACAACCATACTACACCATGCTACTATCTGGATTCCTGTGTGGTTAAGCATGTGTTCTTTTATTTGGCCTTATTGGGATTGTCTGCTCCTACTTTCCAGGGGAAATTGAGGTTAGCAGGATTGGGCAGGAATTCAAAGCAAAGGATAATATGTAGGGAATGACTACTGAGGCCTGATTAGTTTTTAGAAAGACTTCTTTTCATGATTGAATGTTTAGTAACAAAGCAATTATGTCTCTGTTTTAATTATTTTATTAATAAAAAACAATTATCTCAATTTATACTGAAACTGTGGAAAATGCAAAGAATTGTTTTAGAAACAAAGCTCTTTTTGCCTTGGCAAAGGACTCAAATTGCAGAGATACTCATCACTTGGTAGATGGTTGAATTTGTTGAGGTACATAATTGTGGAGCAGTATTACTGTGCTATAAGGAAAGATGAGTTAAGTGATTTTGGAAAAACATGGAAAAACTTGCATGAAGTAATGAAGATTGAAGTGAACAGAGAGCCCAGAAAGCACTGCATACAGAAATAGCAATATTGTTTTAAGAATGACTTAGAGCAAAATTATTTTGACTATTTTAAATACCAAATTAAATATATAAGACATATGTAGAAAGGTACTATCTACATTCAGAGGGGGAGACAAAAAGCGCTGATAAATAAAAATAGTAATATGTATAGAATAATTTTACATATGTGTGTGTAGACATACACCTATTATGTCTAATAGTATCCACGTCTAGGGTAGGGGAAGGGGAAACAAAAAGAGTGAAAAAAAGACATAGAAATGGTCTATGTAGCTTTGCTATCCAGTCTCATACAGAGAATCTTTTCTGAAGTAGAAAGATTCCTTGAATAATGTAAAGAGAAACATTTTTATCAATAAACCTACTATTATTGATAACAAAAGAATTATGAAACAGGAAGACATATGACATGCAAAGTTTTTTTCAGCATTCTTATGGAAAAAAAGACATTCTGGGTAGAATCCACACAGAAGAGGATTTGCCAACAAGTCAATTTTCAGGATGAAATTGTACTGTTTCAACCTCTTTCTTGACCCTTTACCCAACTTCCAACCCCTACTGAAGAGTGAGATGAGGTATAGAGAATGTTTGTTTTTTTCTTCAACTGTTCATATATTCCCATATATAACATTATTTCTGCTAACAAAATTAAAGTTCCTTCATAACTGAAAACTGTTTCCTTTTTGGACCAGTAGCACTGAAGACAGAGTCTGACTTAGAGTGAATATTTTAAAAAAATACTTGCCAATGCATATATTGATGGATTCGATTTGTATTTGATCTGTTATTTTTTTTTAACATATTGATGACTTGTTTCTTTCTATTTAAATGTGTGTGTGTGTTAATGGAAAGTAAAATATGATTGCCTTGAGGCTCTGTTTGAGGTTGTATAACATCAGCTTATAATGACTCCAGTCAGCAAGATTTCAAATAAAAATACAATAATGGCAAATTCCCTCTACATCAATTTCCCATTCTTTGTCCACTAAGGAATTCTGGATCCTCCAAACACTGCTGAGAAGACTGCCTCTGATCATCAGTGAATGTTTATAAAAGAAGCAAGTGGATTATGGGAATTATGCAAGGGTGACAGGGTAAGATTGGTGATAGAATAAGTTTGCAAGGCACTGAAGCAAAGAGCTGAACAGGTTCGCCAACAGAGGTGGAGAAGTTGAAATGAATAATGGACAAGAATATATTTCCTTCAGAAGTTATGACTTACAGAACAACCCAAAAAAACTGAGGAATTGAGGGATCAGAAATGACAGTGTGGGTAAAGAAAAAAATTTGAGAGTTAGAAGAGAGCAGTAGACTGATCAGAGAAGTTCATTTCAGAGTTCATGAATATGAAAGTAAAATATTTGTAGGTGGAGACAACAACAAGTCTATGGATGTTTTAGATATAAATCTAAGTGATAATGATTTGAAAAGAGTAAGTTAAGAAATATATATTTGAGAGAATATCAATATGTATATGATATATATTATCAATACTAATATGTAAATTGAAGGCCTCTCATAGGAAAACAGGAGTTGAGAAGAAAGACAATTAATGAGGAATTAAAATCATTTAAGGGAATTAGAGTATCCTAGTAGACAGGAAATAGAATTTTGATAATAGGTTACAGATTGAGTGAACCTTTAAAGAGGAGATATTATTAAGATTACATATAAGATAGATATACAAATAAAACTTTTATTAATAATAAATTATAATTTCACATTCCACATATTCAGTTATATGACCCCATATGGAGTCACAGTCCATAAGTTTAAGAAGTTTTGCTTTAAGGGACTTCAGATTGTCAAGGAAGGGGAAAAATGAAAAAAAAAATGAAGGCTTGGTCTGATTCCTCTTTCTTCAAGGATGAAGACTAGGATGGTGACATAATGGAATTATCTTTTTACTCTTTTCTATAAGGAAAAAAAATCTAGGACCCTCTGGCAGAATATTTCTCCTTTTCCTTGCAAAAGCAGAAAGATCAGACAAGTAAGCCTGCCATTGCCTGTCAATCTTTGCAAATGAAGAAGTATTCACAAAAAAACAAGGTAAAACAAAACAAAAACAAACAAAAATGTTGAATATGTAGTCAGGAAACTGAATTGAAAGAAAGGTGGAATGGTCATACAGAGACAGTAAGGGATAATAGATGGACACTCTAAATGTTCTTTTGATATCCTGTCAAAAACAAGAAGGAAGAAAGAGTGTGATTTGTTTTTGGTGAATTGCTTTTAATAACAGTATCAATAACATCAATACTTTTCCAGTGATACTGCAAAGCTAAATTATAGAATAAAAGTTTCTTAATCACTTAATCAACATTTATTAATCACTTATAAATTCTAATCCCTTTGTATGCAATGGAAATAGAAAGAAAAAATAAATCCAGAACTCACACATTAGGAGCTTGACATTCTAAAGAAAAAGAAAATATATATTCATACCGGTATATACCAATTTATTTATATAAATATTGTTACATACCAATTTTTAACATAAAATATAAATGGAATATAGTGTCAGATTCAAAAGTACCAGCAGCTGAAAGGACTCTTGAAGAATTAAAGTTAGTAATAACAAAAATTGAGAGATGCCTGTCAAGAATGAGTATTTTACAAAGAATTATTCGGGGGAAAAACAAAATAATACAAAACAAGTTGAGTAAGTCGTCAGGAAACTTGATTGAAAGAAAAGTAGAAATATAATAGATGGATGGTCCAAATGCTCCTTTAATATCCTTTCAAAGACAAGAAATCCATGTTTGATAAAATGCCTTTGGAAAAATTTTGGAAATATGAGGATCAGAGTTGCACAGAATGACTTGGGAGTACCATTCATAAGTAGAGGAAATACATCAAAGTGACTATGAATAAATTAAACCTATGATGATAAAAAATAATAATAATACGTTTTTATGATTTTCCATTCTTTTAATGGGATTTAATCTTTTTTTAATGGGATTCTGAATGTTTACAAATGCTTTCTCCTTTGATACTCATATCAAATTAGGGGATATTATTATCTTCAATTTATAGAAGAGCAAACCGAGACAAGCAGAGATTGTCACACAGGTAGCAAGCCAGACATGGGTTGTGTTTTCCTGATGCCAAGCAGGTCCATTATATTCCATGCCACTTAGTTACCTCAATGAACAAAATATCATTTGGCTCATACTCATAAATAGCATAGAGAAACACCATAATTTAGTGAGAATAATTTTTCCTTAACATTAATGGCCCTAAATTAAAATCCTGACGATGCACTCACTATCTATGTGATTTTGACCCAACATAAATACCTAAAACTTCCATATCTTAATGTGTGATAAAAAGGAAAGATTAGACAGCTCAGTTTTTCAAAGATCTCATCTGCCTCTAGATTCTAAGAACTATTAGATAATTTAGTCTTTAGACTCCTTTATCCAGTCCTTAATAGAAAACTATGACATTTCTGGTCATTGCAATCCAATTTTAATATGCAAATTTTGAGTAAAAAAATACAAAGACAGGAAAGAGGCATGATAAAGTGCTGAATAAAAAGAGTAGAAGAGTATAAATTAACCGAGCTTGTGAATTGTGTTCAAAAGGGTGTTGAGATGTGGAAGGTGAAATGAATATGAAGAGGGTTACATCATATTAACTATAATCTTAAATTATGTAAAAAGCCCCTTTGAGGACAAGGGTTTCATTTTTCCTTAACAGTTTTAAAAGCAGATTAGTCTATAGAAAGGAAATAAACTCCTTTAAGAAAAAAAAGATAATTTCATTTTGATATTTGTATCTTAGCAATTAACATAGTGCTTGGTACATAGTAGGTATTAACTTTGAGTTTGATTTTCTGTCAAGGAAGGAATGAGTAAAAGTAGTTTTGGTGTTTATGATAAATCATTAAACTAAGAAGATTCCTTTTATTGTTTTCAAACCTTTATCTCCCCCCCCAAAAAAAAACTATTTTAAATTATTCTATTATGTTTAATATTTTTGCATCATTACTCCATAATTTACTATCTCATTAGCCTTTATTTAAATGTAATAATAGAACTTCACAAAACCATCCCAAGAACTATGGTTTAAAAAGCCATATTAGCACCTCTTAATAAAAAGGATACGTAACATGCATTTAGCTCTTACTACAAAGTAAGGTAATATGCTGTCTTTTATATTTATTATGACATTTTATCCTCACAATAGGACTCAGTGGTAGGTGCTATTATTAGCTGCATTTCACAAATGAGGAACCTGAGGCAAATTTAGGATAAGTAATTTAGGATGAAACAACTAGTAAGTGCCTGAATTTTAATTTAAGTTCAGGTCACCTTGAATTCTGGACAATGTACTATTCACTTTTCTACCTATGGAACAGTATAGTAAATTTCATGATTTTCCTCTTGAAATTCCATCAAAATATAATGAATTACCTTAGGAAGAAAGGAAGTCGCCTTCAGTGGAAACTTTCTTTGAAAGGATGATGACCATGCGTCTGATAGGGGATTTCTGATTAGGGACAAATTGGACTAGCTAGCTCCTTAGTTTATCTTCAACTGAGTTTTTGTAATTCTGTGATATTGTAGATTGCAACTATCTACAACAAAAGACTGAGAGAATCTAAAATAAAAACGATGCAAGAAAACTTAATGGTGCAGTGGAAAGAAAGTTATATTTGAAATCACAAAAACTTGAGGTCAAATCCAGGCTCAGGCAATCGCATTTGTGTCATCTTGGACAAATGGTTGTCTAACTTCAATTTTTCTGTCTGCATTAAGGATGATAAAAACAATGTGGTTGTAAGGATGAGATAATATTTGCCATGCTTATTGTGCTTGTTTTATTTTGCAGAATTTTAAATACTGTACAAATGGGAGCTTCTCTTGCTTGCCAATAAGGTGTCTACTGTAATAGTAATTTCATATTTAATCACTTACCCATAATTTTAGCATCGACAACTTACTTAATTCTTTCTAATTTTTTTTTCTCCTTGTCAGCTTTCCCTGGAGATGCTGTGTGACGTAATTAACCTTTTGAAACTATCTTGAAAATTGATAAAAATTGTATTATGAACTATAGAAGGGGAACTAGTAGAATAACTTTTGGGGGAAGTAAAAAATTCCAATGACTTATAGCATACCCTTAAAGCCATTCAGCAGAAAATCTAACTAAAATGGTTAAAAGTAAAGCAAGTCCAAAAATGTTTACAATTTGCTGAGCAGCAATATGTTGAGACATATCGGATAGTCTCCGTGTAGCAATTTATGTCCTAGCTACTACAGCATAGAAACAGCTTTTGGATCCAATTTAAAAACATGAATGTTCTCGTCTTTACCCTAGAGCTTAAAGACAATTTACAGAAGTAGGACAATATGAAGTATTGCCACAATAAACGGTTGTTTTACTTCCCTTTTATAGCAAAAATTAGGGAAACACTGCAACCGCTGTCGGGTCATAAACTATCTTGGCAATAAAACAAATAAAAGCTATCAGGTTTATTTAATTTCTACTGTTCCCTTCATTATTCAAAGACCTCTTTAATGTCCTTCATAGAATCAAGTGTTATTATTTTTTTTAACAAATATTCCAAACTTAAACTCATGGAAGTTATTTGTTCAATTTGCTCAATTGTGGACACAAGTTTCCTGAATTTTACATGAGAGTAGAAAAGTCTTCATTTCGTGACAGTGAGAAGGGGAACTTTTTTGTTGTTTTTCTTTTATTGCTTTTTTTTTTTTTTAATAACATCAAACAATTGTTCAAGTGATATTACTTCTTTTTGATGTCCAAGTCACAATGCATTTTAACTCATGATCAACAGTGGATGATGTCTATATATGACAACTAAATAATGTCTCACAATGAGCATCATAGCATCATTTTAAAGTATATAATCTCATAATATATAACAAAAATAATGTGTTACTTTAATTATTGGGCATGTTTTTATTTCATTTATATATATATATATACATGCATACACCTATATATGCATATGCATATAAACACACACATAAATTAATTTATTTTAAAATGTACTAATAAGACAGTGTAGTATAGTAGGTAAGGACCTTTTTTGCACTTCAGAAGAATTGAGTTTAAATATGTACTTAAATGTGAAAATATAAATATACTTTCTGCATTATTATTTTAGTCATTTAATCTTTTATTTTTCCTAGACAACTCCCATATATAAGCATATAAATCGGTGCAATAGACGATATGTCTATGCAGATTTATATATACATATATGTATAACTGTGTGTGTTCTCATATAATTCTGTGAATAGAGTTTGCATCCTGGGAAATACCTGATTAAGAAACAAAAGGCAACTACCACAGTCAACCAACACAAAATATTATTTTTTCATAAAATTGGCTTAATATGCAACTATATGCAATAGCACACTGAAAAAATCTAAAAGTTGAACCTTATTGCATTATATGAAAGTAATGACAGTTTATTAAAAGCATGAACATTGCCACTGGTCAAGATGGCGTGTTCATCATTATTGCAGGAAAAATAATTCAACAAATATTATTGCAAATATATAAAACTCTGCCCCATCTTTTCCCTTCCAGTAAACAACTTTTCCCGAATTATTTCTAATATTAATGACATTTATAAATACTTCACATTTCTCATTACTTTTATCCTTTGTAAAATGTGTTCCTCTAAACAAGTCTGAGTTGTATTTAGTGCAAGTATTATTAAGCCTATTTTATAAATGAGAAAATTAAGGTCACGAGAGACTAATTGATTTTCTTCAGAACAAAGTTCATAAAGGTCAGAGCTGGGTTTTAAATTTGTTCTTCTATAAACTGGAACTACACTATGCTGACTGTATCATGTTGAACTGAAAAAGAAATTGTCGTTCCTCATTTTTAACATTGATTCATATATTTTTTTTTTCCATTCTGTAATGATATAAATATATAATTAAATAAAATAAATATGGAACATATTAGTAAAAGATGCATTTTATCACTTAGAATTAAATATTCCAAATAAAATGAACACTTTACAAAAGGCAGGCATATTTTAAAATATTTTAATATTTCTTTTGTTTGGGTTCTTAGTGACAACCAGATTTTGAAATTTACTATTCAAAAAAAGAAATGTTGGTGTCCAATGTCAATGATCCTACTAATTGACCAAAAATACTATTATGATCCTGATTATTGTAGTTATTATTATTATTATTACCACAGTCCTGGCGAAATATATTCATTAATCTTCTATATCCTAATTATTGATTGGCCACCCAGACTACTGTTTTGGGAGGGTTCCAAGCAATGCTCCACCTTTTTCTAAACTCCAGTCTCTGAAATTATTTTCCTTCTAATCACTAATTACCTTACATTTTTTATTTCCAACTTTCATTTTCAAGCTTCTCTTTATAAATTGTCTTGACCCATAGAATAAAAATTTCACGAGATTAGATGGTCTTATTTACTTTTATTTATAACTCTAGAATTTACCTCCATGGTTAGCTCAGAGAAAGTATATTTAGCTATCAAATCTAGTTAGCTACCTATTGAATATAATTTTTCTAGTTTCCTGCTGGGTACCAGACTAGATGCTATAAACTACAGATATCAAAAGGTTAATTATAAAATAATTAGTAGGAGATAAAGTAAATTATTGGCAATTTGTTCAATTCAGTTACATGGAGGGGAACAAGCAGTTATAGAAGTGAAGAAATGTTTCCATTTTATTTTTAATATAGAACATCCTTCATATATCCAACCTTTTTCAATTATATATTATCTGACAAGTAAGGATCCATACCTTAAAGATTTGCCAAATTATTGAATTTCTGTCTTCCTTGAACCAGACTTGTGACTACATTCATTTTGGAAATTGCCATTAAAGAAATTCCCTCCATCAATGAAGATCAGTCCCCACTCTGCCAAAAAAAAAAAAAAAATACTCCAGGGTACTGAGAAACTGAATCAGTTACCCAGAGTTATTAGCATTTCTTAAATAAATTGTATGCATGTGTATAATTAATTTTTTTCAAAATGTATTAGCCTTCAACATAAATTATTACTTTCAAAATGAAATAAAATTAATAAAGAATATATTTTCTTTCAATTTGGTCTCTTCAGTCCACTTATAAATTTCTAATATGAGCAATGTAGCTTATGGAAGACATTTTCCACGATCCCTATCATTTCAGAGGTAAAAGTGGCCTGAAAAGCCATTTAATCTCACACACATCTAACCAAGAATCCCATTACAGCAAATCATGTAAGTGGTCGTTCCACTTTTTTTTCTAATAGTAGTAAAGGAAGAAGCTCTTTCCAGAACATGTTAGGACAGATTTCTTTGCATCAAATCTAAATTTCACCTTTGTTTTCCTCTGCATTTTATCTATCACTCTTAATAATCCCTCAAACTCATGAGAATACTTATTCTATCCTCATTGAGTTTTTCTCTTTAACATTCCCATCACCTTAAGCCATAGTTAAGTGAACTTTTTTCTTTCCTCAATTATAGGAGATATGCTATAAAACACTATCTCAGTATAACTTAATATAATATAATATATATATTAAGTATAACTTAATATATATTTATATAACCGTATAGATACACATGTATATTGATCGCAAATATGTCATTATAGATTTAAGCACAGATATTTCAAAAATCTATGATCAGTAAAAATGTGCCTAAAGTCTAATATATGTCAGGAACCATCTTAAACTTTGGGGATATCAAAAGCTGCGTATGATTTTCTTAGGCCTAAAGGATTTTACAATATAACAGGGAAGACAATATGAAAACAAATACAGACAAAAATGCAGTTTTTTGTATATACAGGATAAATATGAATTTTATTTGGGACTTAAATGAAGCTAGGGATGTTATTTGGGTAGAGTACAAGAGAGAGAACATTTTAGATATATGGGAAGAAGCAGCCAGAGAAAATACCTGTAGTGAGAGATAGAGTGTCTCGTTCATGGAAAAGCCAGGGGGTCAGCTCACTTAATTGAAAATTTGTTGTAGGGAGTAAAAAGACTGGAAAGGTAGGGTGGAAAGATTACAATCATTGGAATGATAAACAATTCATTTTGAATTTTATTTTAAAGGAAATAGTGAACCACTGGAGTTTATTGAGTTAGGGGCTGATATAGTTCTTGTACTTTAATAAAATCACTTTAGTGTCTGAATGAAGGATAGATTGGAGGGGGGGGGGGGTAATCTTGAGAGAGACTGGGTAACCAGAAGGCTATTACAATAGTCTAGTCAATGATTGATGAGTGCCTGCATGAGATTGGTAGCAGTTAAGTTATACAGTGGAGAGGTGTTCTAAAGGTGAAATTGAAAGACCTTGGTAGCAAAATAGAGAGAGATGAGATATATAGGGAAGTTTCAAAGGAGAGAATATTTAGGGAAAAAGATAATGAGTTTATTTTAGGTCATATTGCATTTAAAATATCTACTGGACTTGTCAGTTGAAGATGTGTGGAAAGCAGTTGGAAGGTAAAGATTGTAATTCAGCAGAAAATTTGGGGCAGAACAGATAGATCTGAGAATAAAATATTTAGATATAAGTATAAATATTCAGGGCATCTATATGTACAATAGTTAGAGTATCAACACTGAAGTTAGGAGGACTTGAGTTCAAATTTGGCTTTACACACTTAACACTTACTATCTGTGTGACCTTAAGCAAGCCACTTAACCCCAACTGAGTCAATAAAAAAGAAAAAAAAAATAGATGAATAAATAAATAAATATTATAAATAAATATTTATACCTACATACAAATAAACATACATATAGATACTGAAATAAAGAAAGGTGGGGAGGGAGAAGAAGAATATTATACCCCAAATCAAGCACCTGGATTTGAATTCCATCTTTTCCATTCACCATTCAAATATTAAACAATAAGTATGTGGACAATTTTTCACTCTTTCACTAATCCATTCAATCATTCATTGACTCATTTATCTATAATTTTTTTTTTTATGTATTCATCTTGAGAAAGGCCATGCGATAGGTGATGAAGATGAGAAGGATAATGGTGAAATTGAAAAACAAGCAAATAAACAAACAAAATCATTTACATAGCTAAAAAAAAAAAGTAAGGCTTATCTTTAGAAGAACCATAATCCAATTCTTTAAAAAAGGCTTAGGAATTCTAGGTCATGTAATCAACAAGATGGAGGACTCAACATTTTCTCCAACATTCAGCATATCTCAGTTTCTCCAAATTTGGAATTATATTAAAACATTAATGCAATTTCAGCTTTCTTCAGGGCTCAGGATACCAAGAACATTAACTAAGAAACAATTCAGTGGATTTTTGAATTGAAGAATTCAAGGGACTTATAGAAGAGAAGGTTGCTCTCTATTCTCTAACATGCTCACTCAGCACTCTTCCCCCACAAATTAACATCTTCCAGCAGAAGGCCTGTAAGCAGGAGAAATTAAATTTCACAAAAACTCAACTTTGTCTCCCTTCTGCTGGAAAAAAATAAAACAACGGAAGTTTTTTTTTTTTTTTTTTGTTTGTTTGTTTTTTTGTTTTTTTCCCTCCAGCACAGCAGTACAGCAGCATTCTGTTTCAACAAAACTTATTCAAATAACAGAGAAGGAACAAGTCAGAAAATGTAACTATCTCTTTGGCACCATTCAGTACTTGAAATAAATTGTTCAGCATCAACTTCAGCCAAGTTCTGTCTCTCAACTGTCACTTGAGACAAAAAATGAGATCTGAGAAATGGGAAGTCATCTGAATGGAGAGAGGTTGACATACCATTAAGGGCCACCCTCTAGGGAAATTACCATCAAGGGAAAGGAGTAAGAAATGGAGCAATAGGAGATTTGAAGGGGAAAAGAATGAAATTTCCAAGGTTTTCAGGAAAAAGATAATTAAGGAAGGACTCTGAGTATACCATAATGAGCATTTAGCATTACCTTATTGGCAAGACAACAGGAAATTTATAAAAGAAATAATCTCTATATCATCTATTTTTTTCTATATCATCTAAACATCAGATATCTACGAATAAATATTTTTAGATAAAAGAAAGTGAATCAATACTTAATGAGTCAGAAGACTCATTCCAAGGAAAACATGGGACCACAGTGGAATATTCCCGAAAGGTATGAATGAGAAATACAAAATGTAAAAGCAAAACATATGATCTGCACAACATAGAAAATTGGCAGAATTGAAAATTTAAATCTGTAGTATCAAGGTTCACAAAAGAAATAGAAAAATACATTTATGCTAAAAATTGAAGATAATCTGGAAAAAAGAAGCAAAAAACCATAATGTTTATATAACCAAAAACATTGATCTCTAATTCCATTAATCAATACACATTTTAATGTGCTCAAGTAGCTCATAAATGTAATAGAAGAAAAAATCATGTAAATGAATAGGTGAAAACAAGATATATACAGGATAAATGGAAGATAATCAATGGGAAAAAAAGAACTAGTGTTTTGCAGGATGAAAATACAGAATAAGTGGAGAAAACTTAAATCTTAATTTATTTTGTGGTATGATTTATCTAGTTCTGGGAGAGCAAGATTGAGATTTCCACTAGCATAGTTTGGCTGTTTAATTCTTTTTGTAGCTTTCTTGACTTTTTCTTTAGGAATATGGATGCTAAGCCACTTGGTGAATATATGTTTAGTATTGATGTTACTTCATTATCTATTGTACACTTTGGTAAGATGTAGTTCCCTTCCTTATCCCTTTTAATTATATCTATTTTTGCTTTTGCTTGTCCTGAAATCTGCATTTTTTTACTTCAGCTGAAGCATTACGTATTCTGCTCCAGGATTTTTTCCTTTACTCTGTATGTATCACTCTGTTTTAAATGTGTTTCTTGTAAACAACATGTCATAGGATTCTGCCTTTTAATCCTGTCTGCTACCCATTTCTGTTTTATGAGAAAGTGCATCCCATTCACATTTATAGTTAAAATTACTGACTCTGTATTTTTCCATAATCTTGTTTTCTTTAAATTATGTTTTTATCATTCTTTTCCCTCTTTCTCTCCTCACCAGTATTTTACTTTTGAGTAATACATCCCTCAAGCAGCCCTCCCCTTTCACAGGCCCTCCCTCTTTCTTATGCCTTTCACCTTCTACTTTTGTTTTCCCTTCTATTAGCCTCCCTTTTTCTTTTCCCCTTTCCCCTCCTACTTCCCTATAGAATGAGACTAGTGTCTGTGTGAAATTAAATATGTCTGCTATTGTCTCTTTGAAAGGAATATTTACAAAATGCTTATCCCCTTCCCTTCTTTCCCTCAATTGTAATAGGTCTTTTTGCCTCTTCATGTGGTATAATTGACACTATGTTAATTCCATGCTCCTCTCCTTTCAGTACAATACCCTTTCCACCACATTTATTTTTTGTCATCACAATAAAATCAAATCCTATTTGCACCCTCTAAATATGCCCACAACAGAGATACAGTTCTCAAGAGTTAAACATATCTTCCCATACAGGGATGTAAATTTTGTAAGCTTTAAAAGAAAGTTATTTTTTCTTTCCTTTTTATCTTTTTATGCTTCTCTTGAGTTTTGTATTTGAAGACCAAATTTTCTGTTCAGCTCTGGTCTTTTTATCAGAAGTAAATAAAATTCACCTGTTTTATTTGAATGTCCATTTCCCATGCAAAATAATGCTTTTTTTATATATAAATAATTCTTGACTGCAATCCAAGTCCCTTTGTCTTTTAGAATATCAGGTTCCAGGTCCTTTTATCCTTTGAATTGGAAGCTGCTAAGTTTTAGGTAATCTTGTTTGAGGCTTCTCAATATGTGAATTGTTTCTTTCTAGCTATTTACAATATTTTCTCCTTGAGCTAATAATTAGAAGTGATATTTCATGGAGTTTTCATTTTAGGATCTCTTTCTGGAGGTGATTGGTGAATTTTTTAGATGGCTATTTACCTTTAGGTTCTAGGACATCAGGCAACTTTCCTTGAGGATGTCTTGAAATATGATGTCTACACTCTTTATTTCATCATGATTTTTAGGAAGTCCAGTATTTCTTAGATTGTCTTTCCTGGCTCTATTTTCCAAGTCAGTTGTTTTTCCAATGAGGTATTTTATGTTTTCTTCTATTTTATTTTTGTTTGGTGTTGTTTGACTGATTCTTGATGTCTCAAGACATCATCTTAACTTCTATTTTTTCAATGGTAATTTTAATGAATTATTTTCTTCAGTTAGCTTTTTTATGTTCTTTTGCATTTGACCAATTTAACTTTTAAATGAGTTTTTGTTCATTAGATTTTTTTCCATTTTATGGATTCTGTTTTTCAATGAGTTAGTTTCTTTTTGAATTCTATTTTTAAGTAGTTATATGTTTTTTTCACATTTTGTCAAATCTATTTTGTAAGGAGTTAAATGATTTTTCCATTTTACTAAATCTCTTTTTTAATGAGTTTTCTTCAGATTATTCCGAGTTTCCTTTTCCAAACTCTCCTGCAAAGTTCTCATTTACTTTTCCCATTTTTTTTCTAACTCTCTTTTAAAGTCCTTTTTGAATTCTTCCAAGAGAATCTTGTATAATGGGGGCCAACTCCTATCACCCATTGAGTCTTCATCAGGAGACAATTTGTCTTTATCATCCTCAAGGATTGAGATATATTCTTATGTTTTTACCATAAAAGCTATATATTGTCAGAGTTCTTTTTGCTTTTTTTGCACAGTTTTTAAAGGTTGAGGGCTGTTAGTGCAAAGGGGAGATTGTATCAAGCTTCCTCAATAGGACACAGAGGTTTTATGTCCTAGACTGGTAATGCTGATTTCCTTCCTGTGGTGGGTAGGTGTGGCCAAGCCTCTGGTTATTCTGGCATTAAGAGCCTCACTATTTGCCTTTTGTAGTTGCATTGGATGTCTCATAACTAATCTACTGCTCCACTGACTTCTGAACCCTGAGAGCAGACAGGGCTTCTGTATTTTGGCTAACAACATTTTTAAGTAGTAATCTTAATTAGATTCTCTTGCATGCAGAAGCCACACCACCCTGGGTCACTGCACTGTGCCTACACTCAGCCATCTCCCCACTCTGTGCCTGATTGAAAGACCTTTTTTAAAGGCTTCCAAAAGATCTTCTGTTGGAAATTTGCAATAATACAAATATTCACATGTTCTGTCATTCTAATACTAATTCAGAGGCTTGATCTGGTGTTAATCTGAGGGACACCAGAAGGAGCTGAAATAAAGATCTGTCTACTCTCTTCAATCTTGGCTCTGTCCCTAAGAAGTGTTTAAAAAAGGGAATCCAGAATTTATAACTCAAAGATTTTAACTATTGAGAAATAGTGTGACAAGGGACTAAAAATAAATATAAAGACCATTCAAAAAGAATAAATATATAGAATGGACATAAAAGAAAGAAGGAAAATAATTATGGAATTTCTTCTAGAGAAATGGACAAAAATGACTTTTAAATGATTGGAAGAGAATAGAAGAAGAGAACTTTACCTTATCATTTAACTGAGAAAGGGAAAATGGGGCAAAATAACCAAATAAAAGGAAGAAAAAGAAGGAATGGATCAGTTAAACCAAACTCAAGTAAGGGAAAAATGTAACAAATAATAGATGATGAGGTGTGACAATTAGAAGAGTTGATGGTAAAAGAGTTGCCTTAATGACAAATAAGCTAATATAGTTAAAAAGAAAAGTACTATTTTTATAACAGGCATTAACAACAATCCTTATTTTTTAAAAAACACTATTAGAGAAATTGGAGGAAAATATAAACTTCATTTTCTAACCCATAAATGCTAATGGATTAAAGAAAAAAATCAAAAAACTTCAAAGACTAGAGAAAAAAAGAAATACAAAACAAACTGTAGTTTATTTAAAATTCATTTTAAAAAAGATATAAAATAGAAATGAGATTTTTGGAGAAAAAAATCATGATGCATCAGATAAATATCCAAAAGCAAAAACTATTGTATGCTGTCAAACTGATTAAGCAAAAAAGTTAAAACATAAAGAAGGAAACTGCATAATGTTTAAGGACACCATGGCAGAAAATACTATATCAGTATTATACTTATATTTCCCAAGTGGCCTGTCATCTAAATTCACAAAGGAAAACTTAACTGAAGTACAAAGAGAAATAGAAACATAAATGGTAACATAGTTTGGTTTTGTTTTTTTTTCCTCAGTTTTGGGATAAATTAACAAAAATCAACAGAAGGGTATAGAAAATTGAACTAATGCAAGTTAATGAGAAACAAAAGTCTCACACTTCTAAATGAGAATGATAAAATATACATTTTTCTCAGAAGCACAGGTAGTTTTTTTTTTTTATTTTTTTTAATATGTCAGAGAGATCAACAAATCTAACAAAGAAGAAAGAATCTATCCTTTGTAGACCACAACACAACAAAAATATAAATAATTTTAGGGTGTACAAACCAAAAACAGAAATATAAATAAATACTTAATAATTACTCCTAACTAATTAGTGGATCAAACAACATATC
This sequence comes from Sarcophilus harrisii, assembly GCF_902635505.1. Taxonomy (NCBI): domain Eukaryota; kingdom Metazoa; phylum Chordata; class Mammalia; order Dasyuromorphia; family Dasyuridae; genus Sarcophilus; species Sarcophilus harrisii. Next base: position 23,552,570 of record NC_045428.1, on the reverse strand, counting down.
ATATAAACAATTAGTAATTTTTGTAAAAAAAATTATAACAATAGAAGAGCATACTTAAATTTGGGATGTTAAGAAAAAGTATTCCTTTTTTTTTTTTTTTTTAAATTTAATAGCCTTTTATTTACAGGATATATACATGGGTAACTTTACAGCATTAACAATTGCCAAACCTCTTGTTCCAATTTTTCACCTCTTACCCCCACCTCCCTAAATGGCAGGATGACCAGTAGATGTTAAATATATTAAAATATAACTTAGATACATAATAAGTATACATGACCAAAACATTATTTTCTTACAAAAGAATCAGACTCTGAATTATTGTACAATTAGCTTGTGAAGGAAATCAAAAATGCAGGTGTGCATAAATATGAGGATTAGAATTCAATGTAATGGTTTTAGTCATCTCCCAGAGTTCTTTTCTGGGTATAGCTGGTTCAGTTCATTACTGCTCCATTAGAAATGATTTGGTTGATCTTGTTGCTGAGGATGGCCTGATCCATCAGAACTGGTCATCATCTAGTATTGTTGTTGAAGTATATAATGATCTCCTGGTCCTGCTCATTTCACTCAGCATCAGTTCAGTTTAACAAGTCTCTCCAGGCCTTTCTGAAATCATCCTGTTGGTCATTTCTTACAGAACAGTAATATTCCATAATTTTCATATACCAAATTTATTCAGCCATTCTCCAACTGGATGGACATCCATTCAGTGTTCCAGTTTCTACCACTACAAAAGAGGCTGCCTAAAACATTCATGCACATACAGGTCCCTTTCCCTTCTTTATAATCTCTTTGGGATATAATCCCAGTAAGTAACACTGCTGGATCAAAGGGTATCACAGATTTGGATAACTTTTTGAGCATAGTTCAAACTACTCTCCAAAATGGTTGGATTCGATCACACTCCACCAACAATGAATCAATGTCCAGTTTTCCAACATCCCTCAACAATCATCATTATTTTTTCCTGTCATCTTAGCCAATCTGACAGGTGTGTAGTGGTATCTTAGAGTTGTCTTAATTTGCATTTCTCTGATTAATAATGACTTGGAGCATCTTTTCATATGACTAGAAATAGTTTCAATTTCTTCATCTGAGATTGTCTGTTCATATCACTTTGACCATTTTTCAATTGGAGAATTAGCTTGATTTTTTATAAATTAGAGTTAATTCTCTATATATTTTGGAAATGAGGCCTTTATCAGAACCTTTGACTGTAAAAATATTTTCCCAGTTTATTGCTTCCCTTCTAATCTTGTCTGCATTAGTTTTTGTACAAAAACTTTTCAGTTTGGTATAATCAAAATTTTTCTATTTTGTGATCAGTAATGATCTCTAGTTCTGCTTTGGTCATAAAGACCTTCCCTTCCACAGGTCTGAGATGTAAACTATCCTATGTTCCTCTAATTTATTAATGATTTCATTCTTTGTGCCTAGGTCATGAACCCATTTTGACCTTATCTTGGTGTACGGCGTTAAGTATGGATCAATGCCTAGTTTCTGCCATATTAGTTTCCAATTTTCCCAGCAATTTTATCAAACGTAAGTTCTTATCCCAAAAGCTGGGATCTTTGGGTTTGTCAAAGACTAGGTTGCTATATTTGTTGACTGTTTTATCCCTTGAACCTACTCTATTCCACTGATCAACTAATCTATTCCTTAGCAATACCAAATAGTTTTGGTAACTGCTGCTCTATAATATAATTTTAGATCTGGTACAGCTAAGCCACCATCATTTGATTTTTTTTCATTAATTCCCTTGAAATTCTTGACCTTTTGTTTTCCATATGAACTTTGTTGTTATTTTTCTAGGTCATTAAAATAGTTTTTGGGAGTCTGATTGGTATAGGTGCTAAATAAATAGATTAGTTTAGGTAATATTGTCATCTTTATTATATTTGCTCGCCCTATCCAAGAGCATTTAATATTTTTCAATTGGTTAGATCAGACTTAATTTGTGTGAAAAGTGGTCTGTAATTTTGCTCATAAAGTTTCTGAATTTCCCTTGGCAGATAGATTCCTAAATATTTTATATTATCAGTGTTACTTTAAATGGAATTCTCTTTGTAACTCTGAGCTGTTGGATTTTGTTAGTGATATATAAGAATGCTGATGACTTATGTGGGTTTATTTTATAACCAGACAAGCTTTGCTAAAGTTGTGGATTATTTCTAATAACTTTTAGCATGAATCTCTGGGGTTCTCTAAGTATACCATCTATGTCATCGGCAAAGGTGATAATTTGGCTTCCTCATTGCCTATTCTTATTCCTTTAATCTCTTTCTCAGCTCTTATTGCTATAGCTAGCGTTTCTAATACAATATTAAATGAGTAACGGTGATAGTGGGCAACCTTGTTTCACTCAGATCTTATTGGGAATGGTTGCAGTTTGTCTCCATTACATATGATGCTTACTGATGGTTTTAAATAGATGCTTGCTGATTATTTTAGGAAAAGTCCATTTATTCCTATACTCTCAAGTGTTTTTAATAGGAATGGATGTTGGATTTTATCAAATGCTTTTTCTCATCTATTGAGGATGATCATATGGTTTTTGTTAATTTGGTTTATTAACATAGCCAATTATATTGATAGTTTTCCTAATATTGAGACCAGCCCTGCATTTCCTGGTATAAATCCTACTTGATCATAGTGTATTATCTTGGAGATGATTTTCTGTAGTCTTTTTGCTAATATCTTATTTAAGATTTTAGCATCAATATTCATTAGGGAGATTGGTCTATAATTTTCTTTTTCTGTTTTCAGCCTACCTGGTTTGGTATCAGTACCATGTCTGTGTCATAGAAGGAATTTGGTGAGGACTCCTTCATTCCCTATTTTATCAAATAATTTATATAGCATTAGGGGCCAATTGTTCTTTAAATGTTTGGTAAAATTCAGCATTGTAAATCCATCTGGTCCTGGGGATTTTTTCTTAGGGAGTTGTTTAATTGCCTGTTCTGATTTCTTTTTCTGAAATGGGACTATTCAAGCAATTTACTTCCTCCTCTGTTAATCTGGGAAGTCTATATTTTTGAGGTAGTCATCCATTTCCTTAGGTTATCAAATTTATTGGCATAAAGTTGAGCAAAATAACTCCTTATTATTTCTCTAATTTCCTCTTCCTTGGTGGAAAGTTCTCCCTTTTTCATTTTAAGACTACTAATTTCATTTTCCTCCCTCCTTTTCTAATCAGATTTACCAAAGGCTATCTATTTTATTGGCTTTTCATAGAACCAACTCTTAGTTTTATTAATTAGTTCAATAGATTTTTTACTTTCAATATTTTTAATTTCTCCTTTTAATTTTTAGAATTTCCAATTTAGTATTATTGATTGGGGTTTTAATTTGGTCTTTTTAGTTTTTTTAGTTGCAAGCCCAATTCATTAATCTTTTCTTTCTCTGTTTTATTCAATAAGCCTCTAAGGATATAAAATTCCCTCTTATTACCGCTTTGGCTGCATCCCACTAGAATTTTGGTATGATGTTTCATCATTGTCTTATCTTGAGTGAAATTATTAATTGTATCTATAATTTGCTTGCTTCACCCAATCATTCTTTAAGATGAGATTGTTTAGTTTCCAATTACTTTTTGGTCTATTTCCCCTAATTTTTTGTTGAATGTGTTTTTTTGCATCATGATCTGAAAAGAAAGCATTTACTATTTCTGCTTTCTTGCATTTAATTTGAGGTCTTTATGTCCTAATATATGGTCAATTTTTGAATAGGTTCCATGAACTGCTGAGAGAAAGTATATTCCCTTCTATCTCCATTCAATTTTCTCCAAAGATCCAACATACCTAATTTTTCTAATATTCTGTTTACCTCTTTAATTTCTTTCTTATTTGTTTTGTGGTTTGATTTGTCTAATTCTGAGAGTGCAAGGTTGAGATCTCCTACTATTACAGTTTTGTTGTCTATTTCTTCTTGCAACTCTCTTAACTTCTCCTTTAGGAAGCTGGTGCCATACCACTTGGTGCATATATGTTTAATATTGATATTGCTTCTTGTTATTTGCTACCCTTTAGCAGGATGTAGTTTCCTTCCTTATCTCTTTTAATTAGATCAATTTTTACTTTTGCTTGATCTGAGATAAGGATGGCTACCCCTGCTTTTTTGACTTCACCTGAAGCATAATAGATTTTGCTCCAGCCTTTTACCTTTACTCTATATGTATCGCCCTGCTTTAAATGTGTTTCTTGTAAACAACATATTGTAGGGTTCTGACTTTTGATCCAGTCTGCTATCTGCATCCTCTTTATGGGGAGTTCATCCCATTCACATTTACGGTTAGAATTACTAAATCTGTTTTCCTGCCATCCTAATAACCCCAGATTGTGCTTTCTTATTCTTGCCTCCCCAACCCTCTTTCCCCTTTTAAACTTATGTACTCCCTCTTGTATCACGATACTTTATCCTCTTTATAATCCCTCCCTCCCCACCTTTGAGTCTTTCCCCTTCCTTCCCTTATTACTCTTTTTCTTTTCCCTTTTCCTCTCCCCCGTTTTTAATGAGGCGAGAGAATTTTCTCTAAAACAAATGTCAATTATTTTTCCTTTGAGCCAACTCTGATGAGAGTAAGATTCACACAATGTTCCTCCCCTCTCTAAATTCCCTCAGATATGATAAGTTTCCTTAGCCTCTTTGTGGATGTGGTTTCCCTCATTTTATCCTCCTTCCACCTTATTCTGCCATCATCCCTTTTCCATATCTACTTCCCTTTTTATGTTATATCAGTACTATCAAATTTTACATGTATTTTTTTTGTATATCCACAACGAAATACAATTCTCAAAGTTATTTTTACCTTTTTCTGCATCTCTTGAGTTCTATTCTTGGAGATCAAATTTTTGTTTAGTTCTGGTTTTCTTCAGAAACAAATGGAATTCATTTGTTTCATTAAATTCCATCTTCTTCCCTGGAAGAAAATGCTCACTTAGCTGGGTAGTTTATTCTTGGCTGCATCCCAAGTTCTTGTGCCTTTTCGGAATATCATATTCCAGGCCCTTCTTTCCTTTAATGTAGAGGCAGCCAGATCTTGGGTGATCCTTATTGTGGCACCTCGGTATTTAAATGGTTTTTTGGCTGCTTGTAAAATTTTTTTCCTTAATCTGATAGTTCTGAAATTTTGCCACAATATTCCTTGGGTTTTATTTTAGGGTTTCTTTCAGAAGGTGTTCGATGAATTCTTTCAATGCCTATTTTACCTTCTGATTCTATTACATCTGGGCAGTTCTCTTTGATGATTTCTTGTAAAATAGTATCTAGGCTCTTTTTTTCATCATAGTTTTCGGAAAGTCCAATAATCCTCAGATTATCTCTCCTAGATCTATTTTCCAAGTCTGTCATTTTACAAGTAGATAATTCATGGTTTTTCAGTTTGTCATTTTTTTGGTTTTGCTTGACTGATTCTTGCTGTCTCAATGCATCATTAGTTTCAATTTGTTCAGTTCTAATTTTTAAAAATTATTTTTCTTCATTAGCTTTTTACTTCTTTCTGTATATGTCCAATTGAGTTTTTGAATGTATTGTTTTGGTCTGTGGAATTTTTTTCCATTTCACTAATTTTTTTTTTTAGTGAATTATTTTCTTTTTCCAATTCACGGATCCTACTTTCTAGTGAATTCTTTATTTTTTCCAATTCACTATTCTTACTTTCCTGTGATTTTTATATTTTTTCCAATTCACCAATTTTGTTTCCCTGCACTTCCTGGGAATTTTTTAACTTTTCCAATTCGTATTTCAGGAAGTTGTTGCTCTCTTGTAAGGCTTCTCTTTCCTTTCCCCATTTATCTTCTAACTCTCTTTGGAGACTTTTAATGGTCTCTTCTATGAGAGCATCATGTAAAGGAGGACAGTCTGATGCATTTTTGCTGTTTGAGGTCTCTTCAGGTTTGCTGACCTGCTCTTTTTCTGCATAGAAGCTGTCGATCGTTCTTTTCATCTTTTTATTCATGTTTTAAAGCCTTTAGGGTAGGTCTCCTAGGCAAGGGGGTTACCAGCTTCCTCTGCAGAGCAGGGAAAGATGTAAACCGGTTTCTGGCTCCGAGGTATGGGAGTGCTCTGGGTGAGAGTTTTCCCTTCCCCCAACAGGAAGTGGATTCAGCACTGGCCGAGCTATCAAACGGCTTAGTAGGGCTGAGTGGATTATCGATTGCCCTGGGCTAGAGACTAAGTGGTGAAAGTGTCACTGCCCCAGGCCGGAGCCTCTTGTGGGACTGTGAGTATTAGCAGCTGAGCGCAGACTGCAGACCGCCCGGAACTCTGCCCCAGTGTCTCTGCCCAATGCAAATCGGCCCTGGAAAAGCTCTATGGCCCCAAGCCGAGCTCCCCACTACGCAGATTGGAGGCTAAACCGGGCTGCATCCTCCTGCCGTGCAGGATCACAACTGCCCCAAGGAAAAGCCCGTACTGCGGGTTGGGGCTGCGCGCTTGTGCGGAGATCTGTGCTTTCACCCTCGGTTTGAGACTCTCCTCGGAACCTAATTTCTCTCCCCGTCTGCGCCGATCTCCCCCCTGGCCCCGGAACCCACCTTTTTTGGCGAGACTGCAGATTTTCTTCGGCCGGTGAGTTGTTCTACTTCTTATCTTTACGAATTGTAGCAGTCAAGACTATTTTTGAGGCTCGATATAATATTGATAAAGAGGGTAAGAGAAGAGCTTAGAAAGTCGCGTGTGTCTTCTCCGCCATCTTGGCTCCGCCCCCCAAGAAAAAGTATTCCTAATAGAGAAAAATCATAAACCTTCAAATATGCATTAACAAATTAGAAAAAGATGAGGTTAATGAAATGAAAATATATGTAAATATTAGAAAATAAACATATTAACAAATTTAAAATAAACACATCAATACAAATTAAAATTAGATAAGAAATAAACTGGAAATTTGTGTGCATGTGCACACATGCATACCCCTGCTTGCACACACATGTATGCACAAAGCTATAAAAATGAATTGTTATAATTAACCAGTAAAGTTTATAAACCTCTAGCAAATATGCTTAAAAAGAATACAATCAAAAAAAAATAAAAACAGCAAATAAAAAGATAAAAATGTGACAAGACTAGAAGTGAAAAGAATTATTAAAACCAATTATGTAGGTGTGTGGTACCAAAACTAAAAACTCAAATGGGAGTATATTAATTTCGAAAATATAAAATTTCAAAATAAAAAAACATGTACAAAATACCAAATAACCTAATCTCAGAAATTTAAACAGATCTGACCTGAAAGGAGTTACCAAAATTGGCATGATGTTGGCATTCCTGTGCTATATAGATGAAAGGGACCATAGTATATATTATAAACAATCCTTGATGCCCAAACTATCAAAAAATTCTCCAATATTGTAAAACCACAAGCTTTCATTTAGAAAGCCAATATAATTCTATTTCTTAATTCAAGGATGGAAAAAGTACATAAATTTCAAAATGATTAATGAACATTGATTCAAAAGTATTTTCCCCAAGAAATCATTTATTATGACTAAGCTGTATTTATATGGTGAGGATTAACATTAGCAATATAGTCAATATAATTAATTACATAAAAATCTAATTAATTTTAATAGTCACAGGAATAACCTTTTGAAAACATACCCTTTATATACAATAAAATCCTGTAAAACTTAGTCATAGAGGTACATTTTAAAAATTATTTAATGTGCTTATCTAAATTTAAAAGCAATTATCATATGCGATAGTATATTTTAGAAAACCTCTAAATAAATTCAGGAATAAAGCAAGGATATCCACTTTCCTCTTTGTGATTTGATAAGAGTTATGAAAAGATGAAAAATAGCAAGAAGCAAAAGACATTCAAGGTAAAAAGATAGGTAAAGAGGAAATAGATCCCTTCTTATTTTGTTTATTTTGCAATAGCCTTTAAAATGTTCTGGACACAATTTGTTTCCTAAAACTAAAGTCCAGCAAGCAGGCTGTGTCCTGAACTTAGAATAAAAAGATATATATATTTTTTTAACTGTCTGGGTGATCTCACAAAATGAATGCTGATAAATGTGTATTACTCTGAATAGCACCATATGTTTACTGAAGGATGTGTGATTTTCATGTTAATAACTATATTGGTTGGAGTTCTACCTATTTCCCAGAAACCAAAGGCCACCTTCATACCTGTTGACAAGCTCAAAATACCTGTATCTTATAACTGCTATGAGAACCCAACCAGGGAGTACACTGATGTTCATGACATGCTAAGTCTAGTTCTGTAACCCACTGTGAGAAAAACAACTTGGAGACTGGTCTCATCAGACAAAGGAATACCTTAATTGTTCCTGCATGAACATATCATAGTAATTAAAACTCAAGAACTTAGAATGATTATGTCATGGTCCAGGCCACTTGCAATATTTATGTATATAAAGCACTGCCTTTGCCCCAGCACTCTTAAACCCTCCTTCTCAGAAAGAGCTCCTCTTGCAAATATCCCTTCCCTTAAAATTAATTAGACTTCTGTTCAGTCTTTGACTCTTTTGCCTCTAACTTTATCTGTTTGATTCAGGACATCCACAGACTAGAGACCACTTCTGTCCCTAACTTACTTAGAAAATCCTAAAAAACAACAAATACAAAAAATGTGAGAATTAACAAATTCAGCAAAGTTACAAGATAAAAGGAAGGCATTTTGTACAAATATTAAAAAGAATCCAAGAGGTAATTGTAAAAAGAGAAACCCCTTACAAAATGCAAAAAATAAAAATAAAAAAAAACACACTGAATACTTCATTTGTTCAATTAAAAGTCCACCTTAAAAAATAAAGAATTATTTAAATACCTAAATGAATCTTCAATTCATTTCTAATTAGGTCATGACAATATAATGAAAAAGACAATATTGACAAAATTAATTGCCTTTTTTTTTATGTTGTTGTTTGTTTGTTTACTCACACAAGGCAGGCACTCACAAAGTGATAAAAATGAGATGCAAGTACAGATCTCTCTTAAGATCTTTAGAATTGACTGTGTCATATAAGTCTAGGATCCATTGCTGCAGGTCATTCCATACTCATATTAGTCTCATCAGTCACAGTCAGAAACATTGTAATTCAACTCTAACATAGTGATGTGATTTTGGTCCTCTTTCAGAAGGACATTAACCAATAATTAATTGCCTACCATTTGGGGAAAATAGGGAAGGAGGGAACAAATTTTGAAGCTCAAAATTTGGAGAAATTAATGCCAAAATTTGTCTTGCCATCTGAGGGTGGCAGGAAATAAAAAGTTATTAAAAACAATATTCACAGGGGTAGAGCCAAGATGGCTGTCCTGGTTTCAAGTCAGTTGTGCAGCAGATTTTTTGTAAGACACCAAAATCAAATACAAAAGGTAAATGGTGAGTCTCTGAACCCCAGGTAAAAGGGGACCTGGCCATGCCTATCCAGCATCAGAAGTCAGTCGGTAACACTGGCCCCAGGGCAAACTATAATAACTATCACCTCTTTGCCTTAAGAGCAGACCTCAACCTTTTAAAAAAATGAGCAAAATAGCAAAAAGAATTCTAACCACAGACAGCTTTCATGAAGAAAGAGAAGAACAGACCTCACAGCCTGAGGATCATAAAAACAAGCCAGTTCCAGATGAGTCCCCAAAGGATGAAATGAGTTGATCCTCATTTCACAAGGCTCCTTTGGAAGAATTCAAAAAAGGATCTTAAAAGCGTGTTAGGAAAAAAAAAATGTGTAAAGGAAATGAGATCTTTACAAGAGGATATGGAAAAGGTAAAACACAAATCATTTGAAAAAAATTCCTTAAAAATAGATATGATGAAATGGAAAAAGCATATAACTTCCTACAATAAATTTGATGAAATGGAAAGGGCAAATAACTCCTTACAAAACAGATATGAAAAAGAAAGCAATTCATTGAAAAACAGAATTTGTGAAATTAAAAAAAAAAAAAGAAAACTGCAATGAAAAAAAAAAAAACTTCCCATTTAAAAGTTCAATTGCCAAATGCAAAATGAGATTAAAAAAATATTAACTGAAGAAAATTAATTCATTAAAAATTAGAATTGAACAAATGGAAGTTTATGATTCAATGAGACTTCAAGAATCAGTCAAAAAAGTTCCCTTCCCCCCCCAAAAAAAAAAATGAAAAATACCTCCTTGGAATAACAACTGGCCTGAAAAACAGATCTAGAAGAGACAATCTAAGAATTATTGGAATTCCAGAAAACCACGATAAAAAAAAAAAGCCTTGACATCATCTTTCAGGAAATCATCAAGGAAAACTGCTCATAAGTCCTAGAACCACAGGGTAAAATGGCTGTTGAATGAATTCACTGATCACCTTCTGAAAGAGACCACAAAATGAAAACTCCAAGGAACATTGTAGCCAAATTTCAGAATTATCAAATCAAGAAGAAAATATTGCAAGCAGCCAGAAGGAAACAATTCAAATATTGAGGAGCCACAATCAAGATTATATATATATATATAATTTTTAAAAATAAACAAATAAAAAATAAAAACAATATTCACTACAGAAAAAAGATTTAGAATATTAAATGATTTTTAAATGTAAGAATGAAAGAGGAATATTTCTAAATTTCAAACTACATTATAAATCATTAGTCATACAAAACATCTAAAAGGAATAGCATCTAAAATAAAAAATAGAGAAATCAGATGAAAATGAAATCATGTAAAATGAAAAAAAAAAAATAGAAGTATCAGTGCCACAGAGTAGAAAAGGGAGAATCAGAGAAGAGAATTCACTTACAAAGTGTTCAACAATAAAAAATATGATTTATTTTAAGAAAAAACTCCCTATTTGATTTTTCTTAATTGCTATATAAGTTTAAAAACAGTCTGGGAACAATTGGAATAAATTTTCACTTTTCATTTTATTTCATGATATGTTCTAAATGGATATGTGATCTTAATATTAATTTTTACAATTTTAAAAATAGAAAAAAATATACCTCTCAAAGTTCTGGGTGACATATGGTTTGAAAAAAAAATTACAAAGAAAGCCACTAAAGATGAATCAGACCACATAGATTAGATGAAATAAAAAACCATAATCACAGACAAAATTAATGTACTCATGAGAATAAGGGGAATTGAATTTGATGAGATTTTGGTACGTGTGTTTCTGTGTGTGTGTGTGTGTGTGTGTGTGCATGTGTGTGCATGTGTACCTATGTGAATATATATTCATGCTTGTATATTAATCTTAATTTTCAATGTGTATATATTCAAATTATAGAAAAAGTACATACACACACACACACACACACATTTATTTACTTATTCACTGGAAAAGTCATTCCCTAATAAACATATGACTTAAAGATAATAACACTTCTCAAAGCAGAAATGAAAGCCATTAACATCTATCATAAAAAATGTTCCAAATAGCTGATATCACAGGAAATGGAAATCAAAACAGATCTGAAAGTTCTCACAACCCAACAATTGATGAAGATGAAAAAAGTCACTGGATTATGGGAAGATGGGCATATTAATGCTTTATAGGTGGAATTATAAATTAACACAGACATTTTGGAAAGAGATTTGTAATTATGCAAATTAAGTAAAATTCCCATATTTATTTGTCTAGAGATTTCATTGATAGTTTTCTACCTCAAGGAGGATATTGATAAAAAGAAACCCTACATATTAATTGAATTAGTTACAGTAGCCTATTTATAATAGCAAAGAATTATTATTTAAATGTACATGGTTATGGATTGAGGAATGATTAAACAAATCACGATATATGAATTTTATGTAATATTACAAATTGTCTGCAATAACTAATGTGATGACTACAAAGACTCCTGGAAAGTTCAATATAAAGTAATATAGAATAAAATTAAATAATATAACAAGTACTTTGTTGTGTTTCAGATGTGCCCATCTCTTTAATTCATGACTCTATTTGAGGTTTGCTCAGCTTTCTTTAACTTAAAATTATTTCACTTGCATGTTATGGCTTCACCCACCATGAGACAACAATGATGATGACATTTTGAGAAAGACATTGGAGCAGTTTGCCATTTTTACATCAATGCAAATGTTGAGAACCAAACCATAATACACACATACACACACACACACACACACACAGAATAAAAATCAAATAAAAATAATTCAAAATTATAAAGAATAAACATACCACAAAAGAAGGTATATGAAAATCTTTATAGAAAAAGGGTCATAAGTCCTATACATTGCATCTATATATCTATATACATAGATAGATAGATAGATAGATAGAAAGTGAGAGAGAGAGAGAGAGAGAGAGAGAGAGAGAGAGAGAGAGAGAGCATATCATTTTATTTTAAAAAGGGGGGAGGGAATGTTGAATTTAAAACCACAAAACCTGGATTCAAATCTTGCTTCTACTATCCATATGCTTTGAGGTAGATTATATAACGTCCCTGGAACTCAGTTTGCTCCTTTGTAAAAAAAATTATAAACTTTATAGCCTCAAAAATAGTGCTAATACTCATTCCTAAGCACATGAAGAATGGATTGACAATGATGGACTTTAATAAATCTATAAAAAGTATAGTTGTATTCTAGCCAGAAAAGTGTTTGTGCTGGATACAAGTTTTGTACTTTTATAAAAGATGCCTAACTTAAATGCACACAGTTTTCTTTTTTATGTAATTAAAAAGTGTGTTTTGGTTGTACTTTCATTTTTAGTGGGGGCCAAGATGGGAGGAATATTGTTGAAATAAAGAGTTTGCAGCTGTTACTAGGCTGGCTTGATTTTAATTACAGGACCATCTGTATTTGGTGTATAAGCCCATTGGAAACTTAACTACTGTAACAATGGGCTTGCCATCCCCAAAATGTGAGCCCTCCAAGAGCAATTAAACACTGGACTTGCTGGTCAATGAACTGAACTAAGATATCCAAATACAGAAATGAGAAAAACTTTTTTTTTAAGGGATTGGAAAATAAAATCACTATGAAATGAGAGTGGTTCTCTTAAAGTATCATTGTCATAAATGAAAACTTCTGGAAGTTGTTAGCTTACCAGACCCTCTCCATGAGCCCTCTCCCCTTGCATCTGTGAGTTAGAGTTGAAAAGTCTATTGTTTTAATAGCTAATTGAGTAGATCTTCGTTTAAGCAGGTCGAACAAAGCATAGGAAAAAAACCCACAAAACCTTTTAGAAGGTTATTAAACCCCACATTTTTTCCTTATTAGATTAAGCTCTCAATATATGCTCTGCTCTCTGAAAAAATACTACCAAGAAAAAAAAAATTGACTTCTATTTTTCTACAGCAGCATGATAAGAAAAAGAAATCTAACAACCACTTAAGAATGTTTATCTCTAAATGACTAAAATTCTTGCTGCTCCTTCTTATCTTATATTCTTAATATTCAACAAATTGTTGGTTCTATTTTTTAAAAGCAATGCTTTTGATGCCATTTTAAAAAGAAAACACTCTTCATTCATTCTACCTTATCAGTAGAATTATTTTCTGTCCCTGGGAGAGATTATCAGAATTTATAGCTTCCTTCTGTAATATCCCATCAATTCCTTGACACACTTTAAGAATATTGTTTTCTCATTAAAAACTTGCTCATTTCTTAAAATTAAGATTACATATTTCTATGATAAAAAAAACTAGTTTCACTGTTACTTTGACTGATTTGTTTGACAATGTTTCTATCTCAAAATATTTTCTAAGTAATTTTTAAAGATAATCTCTAATATCATCATCATGGTTCTTATTATTTTTTATTATTATTATTAAACAAAAGACCTCTGCAAGATGGTAGAGGAAACAATACAAAAACAATCCAAGTCTCTTTCTCCAGAGTACTTCAGTCAAGATGAGAAAAAAAAAAAAAACACTCAACCAAATAAAGATCAAGAACTACACAGAAGAATAATTAAGTGGATTTTGGGGAGCTGTAGTTCACTTGAAGAAATGGAAACAAGCTTTGTGGCACTAGAGCAGGAGTACACATGAAAAGTTTGGCCTAATAATAAGTTTTAGAAACCTTCAAGTTCACACCAGGAGAAAAGTAGGGAAGCCTGTATCCTAAAGATGTTTACTGCAATCCAAGAGACAAAAGTCTTAAATAATGTTTGCTAAGAAAATGCACACCTTGCAGCTATATTTCTTCTATTATAAATTATAATTCAAGGCTCTGTGAAGCTTGGACCAAGACAACAACAAGGGAGGTATTCGCCAAATCAGAAAAGCACCTAAAGTTTTCAAGGACATCATACTTCTTTGCCAAGAGTATATGTTAAAATCAAATTATGCATTGGCATTCCTTCCATAAAATTCACAATGTTTGCTCTCCATTGAAATTACAAATTATCGAGGTAAAGCTGGATTAATGAGCAAACTGAAGAAAACTCGTGATAAATGAATATGATAGTAAAAGAGAAATCCAAGATACAAAATCAGAATAACAAAATATTTTCACATTTATAATAATTGAAGCCTCAAAGAAAATCCTAAAATTTCCACAAAATCTATAGGAATTCCTGGAAGAAATAAAGATAGAATAAAGATTAAATGAGAGCACTAAAGGAAAGAATTAAAAGATATCATGTGACCAACTATCAAGATAAATGATATGTAGAGATATGAAACTCTGAGATATTATAAGTTAAAGGATAAAATAATAAATATCTATTTGAAATAATTGCTATTTAAACTGAGTCCATTTTTTTGGAGCAAGAGGGAACCTCATGCTGAAAATACAATAGTGACTTGGATCTATTCCATTTCTAACTAAAGTACATTGTTGCCCACTATTAATCTTGAGGTTCACCATAATAATCCCAGATTTATTGTGGATACCCAATTGGTTTAGTAAACTGCAGATCATATATCTCAAGCTCAAATGTTCAACCATGTCAAAGATTACATACATGTGTATACCATCATGTGTGACTGATATAAATATTGAAAAAATACCAAAAAATTAATACATAAAACTGGAAAAGCAAGGACAGGAGTAAATTAGTATAAAAGTATAAAGATTATAGATGAATCCATCTATAATCAAGAAACCAAAATCAAGAGACTAGAAGTAGTGGAGCCAGGATGGCAGAATAAAGTCAGGAAGCTCCTGGAGCTCTCAATTTCCCTCGAAAACCACATGAAACCAGCCTCTGAACAGAGTCTGATGGAATGAAATCTATCTCTCAGATAGAGTGAAAAAGGTTGGTTCAGGCCAGGTCAGATAGACTCTGGGAAAGCCTGTGAGAGGGTTTTAATCAGCAAATCAGCAACTATGATAATCAGTCCTGACTCAGTAAAGTAGCACAGCAGGGATGCATTCTCTAGTCCCAGCTCTGAAGGCAAACTCAGGGAAAACAAGCTATTTCCTGAACAAAGCAGGCAAAGGTATCCCCTATAAACACAAGGATCCCCTGTACTCAAAGCCAAGACTCAGAGCTGCACAGCAATCTTGGGAAAGGGTCACCTTTACCCCAGGAACAAAACTTCACCCCAGGAACAAAACTTCATCTTAAAAATAAAAACAAAAAGAAGAAATACCAAAAGAAAAGAAAAGTAGCAAGAAACAGAAAAGAACTTTGACCATTGAAAGCTTCTATGATGACAGGGCAGAACAAAACACAAATTCAGATCAGGACAGAATGGCCACAGAACAAATTTCAAAGAGTGAGATAAATTGATCTCAGGCCCAAAGCAGCTTCTTGGAAATACTCATAAAAGACTCCAGAAGACAAATAAGAGAAAATGAGAAAAGAAATGAGAGATATTCATGAAAGTATCAACAGTTTGGAAAAGGAATGAAATTAACTAAAAATTAATCCTAAAAGAACCAAGACAAAATACAAAGATAGGGAATCTAGGCATCACAGTCTGAAATAAATGATAAATAAATTAATGTATAAACCATTTAATTAATTAATATGATGATTCATAGATCTAAAGACCACTTAATTACTGAATATGAAAATCCAAAGAACTAAAGACAAAATGGTTTCTTCTTGTTTTCTGATCCTATTTGGAGTTTTCTTGGGAAAGACACTGAAGTAGTTTGCCATTTTTTTTCTCCAAATCATTTTACATATGAAGAAATTTATGCAAAGGTCAAATGAATAGCCCAGGGTCATATAGGTAAGAAGTGTATGAGATTAGATTTGAACACAGGAAGATGAGTTTTCCTGTCTCCAGTCCTGGTGCTCTATTCATTGTAAAATGAATACTGCCCTAATGATACAAGCAAACAAAAGGAAAGAGTTCATTTACCAAGGAATCACAAGATGGAATCACATAAGCTTTTTACCTACACTACATAGAAGAGATAATTGTGGAGAGAATTCTTTCAAAGAACAAAAGTTGACAGAAAGAGGGAGTAACTTCTGTGGCAAACCTAAGTATGATCTTAACTGGGGGAAACATACCTTTAATAAAATAGAAGACTTCTAATTATTTTTTGAGAAATATTCTAAAACTGAGTAAATATTTTAAAATACAAATATATTAGTCAAAAGAAATACATAAAACCAAAAATTAGAAAGGTCTAAAAGATAATTAAATTTTTTAAACTTATTTTACTATAGAAGAAACAAGTATTTTCTTTGAAACATAACTGCAAAATGGAAAAGTTATTGGAGAAATAAATATGACAGAAGGCCACAGACAACTTTTAATAAATTATGCTGATCTTAAAAGAAGGTAAAGGAGAGGCAAGTGACACACGAACCTCACTCTTATCTGAACTGAACAAATGACACACACATATATACACACAAACATGACTTGGAAGAAAGATGGATTAATTTAGACAGAGAATCAGAATTTTAAGAAAAATATTGCTTATCAAAAGATTTTCACTGCATTCCTACAATTGCTGTTATGCATAAAATTTAAATCAAGAATTTAGGAATATATATGTATGTATGTATGCGTGTGTGCTCAATGAATAATAATGCAAAAAATCACTTGACAATCTATCCTTGTATTTTAAAAGATTAGAATTCAAGGTAGATTTTGAGTCATTATAGGATGAAATACTATGCATGCATATTATACGCCATTTAAATTTTAAAAAATGAAAAATAGATAAATAAATTTAAATTCACTAGCACATCTACTCTAGCAACTCCCTTGTTGTTTCAGGGGAGGTTGGATCATAATTAATTGAAATAAATCAAATTCTCCCATTCAGTCCACAGACATTTCATGTGTATACTACATGGCAGGCATTTTGATTGACTCTCAGGCTACAAAGTGAAAAATCAAACCATCCCTGGCATCATCTTGCAGGAGTTCATACTGGGTCTTATCTCAATCAACTAATGTTGATAATCAAAAATACAGAACCGAGGGCAATGCTTCATAACTCTGCTTTCCTTTCAAGAATTGTTGATCTAAGATCTAAAAAGCAAAAAAGAAATAATGTCTATCTCTATCTCATATCATTCCAACCCCTCTTATTAGTGCTTTAAGGCAATTAATTCTATTCTAATGGAAGCTTGGTCAATTGACATTTTTAATAGTACAATGAATGCCATATTACCATGACTTATCTTAAACCAGGTCTGAATTTATTTTTCTGTACAATATTACAATATATTTTCCATTTTATTCCTATGATTGAAATGAAGACTAAGTTGTTTTGGTCCTGTGTAATGAGTGCATGTAAGTCCAGATATCTGTTTGTATTATGTGTCCATTCTTTATTATATATATGCATATATATATATATGTATATATATATATATATATTCATGTGTAAGATTCTATGCATAATAAGTATAAGAAAGTTAAGAGAGAAAAATAAATATCTTTTGGTCATTTATCTTATTTTAACCAACCAGGATAAAAATTATATTTTTTTAATTCCTTTATATAATAGTGCTTAGATACAGAGAATAATATACAAATTAATAGCCCAGTAGGTTTACTAAAAAGGCAGAGGTTTCATTGCCTCCTGATGGAGCTGAAATATTACAGGTTGCTTTTATGCCAACAAACATGATTATATGATAGCATAGATGACATGATGATTTGTCAGTCTTTTTTAGAAATCTTCAATATATTTTGTTCTTTTTATCCTTTACTGTTTAAAAACAGAGATGATGTGAAAGTATACAACCAGGTGTAGAAAAATATACTATCAAGCTGTGGGATTAGTTTGTTTTCTGTTTTATTTTTTTGGGGGGGGGGCAAGGAAGGGGGTCTGTGAAGATGTAAATTAACAGATGTCATTATTTCTTAAGATTCTATTAATAAACTGAAGCATACCTCCAATTTACAACATCCTAAGTGTAATGCCAGAGAAACTGAACATGACAGAGATTAAAGACGAATTCAATAGTTTATTAAACGGAGAGAGATACTGGGACCAATGGATCCATGTTTGGATCAGAGTATCAGAGGGCAAGCTTTTTTTAGGATAACAAGAACAATGACATAATGGGGGAGGTACCTGGATGGGGATAACATAATGGGGAGGAGGCCCTTAGGATGACACAATGGAGAGAGGTTACTGAAATTCGAATGACATCTAAAATGGATAAACCTTTATCCTGTCAAACATTAAGAAGGAATGTCTATAACCTAAAGATATAAAACCTTTATCTCATCAACCATTTAAGAGGGAATGATTATAGCCTGGGCTTTTGGGGCAGAGCAACTGAGGCAGACCTTTATCTCATCAAACATTAAGAGGGAGAGTAACTAAATAGGACAATGGGGAAACTAGGTCAGGACATCCTAGTTCAGGACATCAAAAGGTAACTGTGGCACAACATAAGCCTCAATAATTGCACTAGGCTAAGAGTTTTATATTTGGTGTAGGAATCCCTGGGCAGATCTCAACATTTTTATTTATCATACATGTGTGATTTGGGGCAAGTTACTTAATTTCTTGGAGGTTAAGGCTCTTTGAAGAGCTATAAAATAAAGGAATTAGACATAATTGGCTCAAAGATCCATTCAATTTCTAAATCTAAGATTCAATGACCTATCTACTCACCTTGTTTGCAATTTGCAAAAGATGCTAATTCCTTCCATTGTGATAAAACATGCAAAAATGTACACTTAGAGATCCATCTTCTATCATCCAGCTCCTTTGTTGGTCAATCTCTAGCTGATTGTGGTCAGGCATTTCAAAAAAGAATGATTTGAATTTCAAAGGATTAAAGAGAAGCCCTTGGGAAAACTGATGAATTTCTGGGATGTTTTTGCAACCACAACTCTTTTTATAATCCTGCAGCTAAACCAAATGGATATTTTCTGCTGTCAGTCCTATAGGCATGAAGGTTCCCTCTAAGACCCTCCCAGGCTCAGAAAGGTGGGTGTATGGCCTGCTCTGTTAATTTTACTCTTGGGGCAGGACAGAATTGTAAGACAACAAAGAGAAGCTGTTTTAAACTTTATATTTGTAGGGGAAAAACTTCTTAGCAAGTTGTTGTGGAGTTATTTAGTCATATCCGACTCTTTGTGACTATATTATACATGATAAAGAATTATACATGATAAAGAATATTATATATGATAAAGAATGGTTTATTATTCCATTCTGCAGTAGATTAGAACAAATAGAATTCAATTTATTTGCCCAGGATTGCATAACTAAGGAAGCTGGGTTTGAGCTCTGGCCTTCCTAATTCCTTGACCAGTATACTATCCATTGAACAGTTTCCAAGGCAAATAGAGGTTAATTGAACAATCCAAAGTTACATACATAGTAAAACATCTAAGGTCAAATTCACTCAGATCATTCTGACTTCTAGCCTTGCTCTCTATCCACAGAACCATCTGGCTGCCTCTTAGTAAATAGACTTATGTAAAAGTGGATTGGGTCACTTCTGGAGGCTTTGGGTTTCTTCTGCCTAGAAGTCTTCAAGAAGAGTCTGAATGACCATTTACCAAGTTTGCTCAACACAGGAGTCACGTTCAGTTCTAATGAGTTAGCCTCTAGATACATCTATTTTTATTTACTTACATATACATTTGTTTTATTTTTTCAAGTAATTAATTTTGTTTTCTTTCCCTTTCAATTTCCTTCAATATTAAAGAAAAAGAAATCTTTGGAGTAAGTATTTATAGTCCAGAAAAACAAATTCGCATATCACCAAACCCAGAAATGTATGTCTTGTTGTACAATTTTGTAATGCCTGGGTTAGCACCCTGGATGCCGTTGAATCAGCCAGAGTCAGGATAAGCGAAAGCCCTTGGTCTTTATGGAGATAAGTAAAGGAGATGGACAAAAACTCCACGAGCTCTCCACAACCTCCTCTCTCCTCCTTGTCCACAGCCAGGGTGACCCTGACTTGTCTTCCTCCACCCCCTAATCCTTCCTACAATTTTCGGTATACACCAAAAGATTGAGCCAGCACTGAATAATGGGGAGGGCCATTTTCCAAGCATGTGCTAATAGAGTATTGTCCAATAAGTAATTAGCCTTAAGTGCTCAGTTGTCTTATTCCAGCGCACCTACTCAGAGTTTCAGCCCTTTATATTCATCACCTTTGTACAAAGCGGGTAGATTGTTTCATCCTCAGTCATGCTGAGATTCTGTGATTTTCTTCCATTGTTGTTCTGTCCCTTATACCTGTGCCAAGATATAAAACATCAAGAATAGCTACTAATGCTCTATAGTCTCCAGAAGGATCACTTTATAACTGAGGCTCTCAGCACAGACAAAAAACAATGGTAGTCTCTTAGTAAAGTTTCTCTCTATACCCACTCCCCTTAACCTCCCCCACATTTTATTTAATGCAGCACTAAAGATGAGTACCCTGAAATCTTAGAAACATCCCTTGACCCTGGTGTGAGAATATTTGCTCAGAGATACAAAGCTCAGAGATTGGAGGAGTCAGACAGACCAATTACAAACCACTTACATGCAAAGAAAAACATAGTGTTTCCCTCAAAAAACACATGAAACCAAGCCTCTGTACAGAGTTGGATCAAATAAAAACAACTTTTCAGCTCAAGATAGACTGAAAAAAATTCAAGAAAGGTCAGTTTCACTGCAGTGAAGAGTGTTCAGCCAAGCTCAGACTCTGGGAAAGTCGATGAGATGGTCTTAATCACAACAAATCAGCAACTAAGACCCTCAGTCCTGGCTCAGTAGAGGAGCAAATTAGTAAGGCAGCTTTCAGTCCCAGCTCAGAAGGCAAACTCTGTGGCAAAGCTATTCCCTACAAAAACAAAGGACCCCTATGCTCAAAGCCAAGGCTCAGGGTTTGGGACAGTGACACTTTTATCCCAGGAGCAGAGCTCTACTTTAAAAGTTAAAAGAAAAAAGAAGAAGAAGAAATATCAAAAGAAAGGAAAGAAATGAGCAAGAAACAGAAAATTACCTTGACCACAGAAAGCTATTATGATAACAGGGCAGACCAAAAAAGCAACTCGGATGAAGACGAAACGTCCACAAAAGAAATTTCAAAGAGTGAAACAAATTGGTGTGAAACTCAAAAAGGCTTCTTAGAAATCCTCATAAAAGACTTTAAAAGGCAAATAAAAATAGAAGAAAAAATGAGAAAGCAGGAAATGCAAAAGAAATTATATGATATAATACATATTTAATATTTATATAGTATTAATTTTTATGTATGCATAGTATGTATACATATGCAAATACATGTATCTATTTAGGTACTTCTATAGTTTCCCTTGTAATCAGGGAACTTAGAATTATCAGGTGTTTGTAATATTAAAACAACAAAAAAACTAAAAAAAAGAAAAAAAGTGACCTATTCAACACATCAATTACACATCAAGAAAACCACGGTGAAAAAATTCATCATATCAATTATATGCCCAAAAAATGTCCAAAAGTTCAACACACCAATTTCATATCAAATAGACACCAAGAAAACCTGTTTACAATGCAACATGCTAATCACATGCTTATAAACTCATATCCAGAATTCAACATGCCAATAACACACTAATAATATGCCAAGAAATCACTGTCAAAAACTCAACATATCTATAATACATCAAGAAAACCACTTCAAAAATTCAGCAAGGCAATAAGATGCCAATTACATGCCAAGAAAACCAATAATAACAAACTTTGGATGGAAGATGCCATCCAGATAGAGAATTAGGGAGACTGAATGCAAATCAAAACATACTGCGTTGATTTTCTTCTTCTTTTTTTTTTTTTTTTAAGTCTTATGGTTTTCCCCTTTGCTTTGATTTTTCTCTCCCAATATGATTCACAAGAAAATATGGAAAAGAAAAAAAAAATGAAAGTTCATGTACAACAAAAATTGTTTTTTATGAGTATCTTGGAAAAATTTTAAAATTATAAATATTTTGCCATATAGAAAAATATAGTTTAACCCTATTGAATTTATTTTGTTTTCTCTTTCATGTTTCTTTTTCATCTGTTTGTGTTTCCTTTGAGTCTTGCATTTAGTCTTGTAATTTTTTTAAAATCCAGCTATGGTCTATTATAACTAGAAATAATTAGAAATTGGTAATCCTTTATTTCATTAAATATTCATTTCTTTCCTGAAAGATTAGTTGCAATCCTGAATTCTTTGCTTCCTGGTATATTATATTCTGGTATATTATTTCCCAAGCCCTTCAGTAATTTAATGTGGAAGCTGTCAAATCCTATGTATCAATGACTATAGCTCCATAATATTTGAATTATTTCTTTTTGGCTGCTTGCAATACTTTCTTTTTTATCTATAAGATCTGAATTTGGCAATGATATTGCTGAGAATTTTCATATTGTTATCTCTTTCAAGTCATGATCAATGGATTGTTTCAATTTCTATTATATTAGATATATTAATTAGATACATACTAATTAGATATATTAGATAATTAGATATATATTAATATATTAGATCAGACTAGTTGTTATTTTGCTTTGTTTTTATTTTCTTTTGTTTTTCTTCATGGCTTTGAGGCAATCCATAATGTTAACATTATCTTTCCTGTATCTATTTTTATATCAGTTTTTTTGTCCAAAATAAATTACAAATTCTTTTTCTATTTTTTCTTTTTTGATTTTGTTTTATTAGATCTGGATGTGTCAGAGGATCATGAGTTTCTACTTGTTTAATTCTAATTTTCAGAAATTATTTTCTTCAGTGAGTGTGGGGTGCTGATTAATGAAAGCCATACTATTGTGGTGAAATCCATTTTAAGGGAGGAGAGAGTGAAAGCTATTACAAGGACATTATTCCTAGCAAATAACCATATGTATATGTGTATGTGTCTGTCTGTGTCTGTTTGTCTATGTGTGTAAACCTACTGCCCAGACCACAGCCTAATAAGTTCTTTATTGGGTTGAAAGACAAAACAAGGATAAATAACCAGCCGTAGGCCTTAATAAGACATAACAAGGGTACCATGACCAGAATATAAACTTCACTGTGTCAATCACATAACCTTGGAAGTCTAGACCCTCAATAAATAATGCTGGCATCACTTTCAAACCCTGGGGCCCAGATCCAACATTACAACTGCTTGCTAAACACAATGAAAATCCACAATGATAATTATGTAATTATGCTCTGCAGTTGCTCCTCCCTTTAATTGATATCTATAATTACCATGGGATTTTTTTCAGGTAACCACTGAATCGTGTGGTTAGTGCCTCAGACTGCACGGTAAGGATTGAAGATGCAATGCATTGTCTAACACTTGTCCCCAGACAGCATCTGTGTAACTAACATTTTGATTATTAAAACACTTAGATAATCACAATGGAGTTCCCTGCTTCTTTCTTTGGGATATGGGAAAATATAGTTTAATCCTATTGAATGTCTTTTGCTTTCTCTTTCACGTTTCTTTTTTTACCTTTTTGTTTCTTTTGAGTCTTGTATTGATTGAGTCTTTTGTCTTTGTTTTTGTTTTTTGATTCAGCTCTGGTTTATTATAATTAATTTACCCCTTGATTAGGATGAAGGAGGAAGCTCAGAGCTTCCTTGGTAAGGGAATTTCAGATGCTAAAGTGAGCTTTTGTACTTCTATTTTCAATCACCAATTCTATTACTAGGCAGTTATTTTCCTTGGTAAATCATTGTTTATCATTTCTTATGCTATTGACTCTTTTTTTATGATTATTTTCCATTATTCTCATTTTTCTCCAGTTTTTCTTCTACTTCTCTAATTTGCTTTTTACTATTTTTTTAAGCTTCCAGTAATTCTTTGTGGTCTGAGACCAAATTATGTTTTTATTTGAAGCTTCACATGTAGCCACATTGACACTATTATTTTTTTTTCTATATTTATGCCTGATCTTCCCTATCACCACAACAACTTTTTATTGTCATGTTCTTTTTGTTTTTGTTTGTTTTTGTTTGTTTGTTTGTTTGTTTTTTTAATTCATTGGTCTTACTGCTGGCTTTCACCAGGCTTTAGGGCTTAGTTTCTTGCTTTATTTTGAGGGTAAGCTTCCCCTACTTGCTTGTACTAGTGGATGGGCCTCCCCTTTGCCTTCCTCAAGAATGGAGTTTAATTACTGGCTTGCTTCAAGGATAGATTCTTGCAGGTAGGCTGCTGTAACAGAGCCATGCAGGTAGTAGATCTTGGAGGAGTCATCTTGTTGCTAGTGAATCTCAGGGATGGGTCCCTGTTTCTGGATTGCTATGGACACAGGGTATCTCTGATAGTAGAGCTTGGAAGAGTAATTGTGTTGCTGATATGTCTGAAGAGTGAGACCATACTGTTAAGCTGGTAAAAACCAAGAGCAGGGTCTTGCTGTTTGTCAGCCCTGAGGGAAGGTAGTCTTCCAAATAGTTTGTGCTGAGGTGGGACTGAGGTTCTGCACAGACTGCTCACTTGGCTCAAGGGGCTTCTGGTTTGCTGGAGGGTAGGACTTCCTGGAGAATTGTCCTGGTCTTTAAAGCCTTGTTATAGATCCCCTGCTATGAGGCTGGCTGCTGCTGGTGTTCTGGGACTTAGTTCCCCTCCTACATTAGATAGATCTTCCCTGACAGGCTGCTTTCCTTCTTTTCAATTCTGAGGCAATCTTCTAGTTTTTAGAGGGGAATTTGGGAGGACTTTAGAGGTTCACTTTTTCTTTTTTTATGTAAAGGTTTTTTTTTTTTTTATTTTCAAAACATATGCATAAATAGTTTTCAATATTCATTCTTGCGAAACCTTGTGTTTTTTTTTTTCTCCCTTCCTCTCCTCCAAACCCTGCTCTAGATGGAAAGTAACCGATATATGGTAAACATGTGTAATTCCCATATTTCCACAAATATGCTGCATAAGAAAAATCAGATAAAAAAAGAAAAAGAATAAGAAAGAAACCAAAATGCAAGCAAATAACAAAAGAGTTAAAATATGATGTGATCCACACTCAGTCCCCATAGTCCTCTCTCTGGGTACTGATGACTCACCACAAGACCATTAGAATTATCTTGAATCATCTCACTGTTGAAAAGAGCTAAGACCCTAAGTTTTGATCATTGTACAATCTTGTTGTTACCATGTATAATGATTTCCTGATTCTGCTTACTTCACTGATTATGTTCATGTCAATTTCTCCAGGTCTCTCTGAAATCATCTTCCTGATCATTTCTTATAGACAATAATATTCCATCACATTCATATACCAGAACTTATTCAGCCATTCTCCAGCTGATGGGCATCCACTCAGTTTCCAATTTCTTGCCACTACAAAAAGGGCTGCCACAGACATTTTTGCATGTTCCCTTTAAGAACTTTTTCCTTTCCTTCCCTTTAAGAACTGTTTCAGGTACAGGCCCAGTAGAAACACTGATGGGTCAAAGGGTGTGCACATTTTGATAGCCCTTTGGGCATGGTTCCAAATTGCTCTTCAGAATGGTTGGCTCCATTCACAGTTCTAGCAATAATCAATCTGGGAGGTGTGTGGTAGTAAGAAGATTCCTTTTACACTCTAACATCTTGGCACCAAAGTAACAAATGTAATATCTTTAGATTATTGTTGATTTAGAAACTATAGATTGACCCAGTGAAGATGTTTCTTTGGGCCTTTCCATCTAGAGTGCTCCACTGGAATACTTTGGGGCATCATCATTTTTACCAAAATCTGCTCAGCTGTAGGAACTTGACATTCACAGCACTCAAGTTTTTTATACTTTTCAGCTAATGATTTATGTATTTATTCCTGGATTTTTTTATAGCTGCCTCATATATACTACCTCAGAGTTTATTTTTCACTAGATACAGTCTAGTTGTTTTTTTTTTTTATATATAACTGAAATCTCATAAACTGAAATTATGTCATTCAGTGAACTCAACTGACTCCACTTCCAAATTCAAATCTATCTAACAATGGAATTCATAAGCATTGAAATGATAACTGACCAATATTATTCAGCTCCTATTCTTAAATTTTGCCTAAGCAGACAAAATATTGTCATGTATCTAATTGAACAAAGGCATAACTAACACATAAACTGTTGTGTTTTATTCCCAGATAACTTGTTTTGCTTTTATAACTAGATATTTTCCTCTCTGCCTATATATGCTGGTCATCTCAAGTCTTGCTTGTATCTTTATCTTGAAAACAATTCACATACATCATCTTCTGAATTAAATTCACAAATATCATTTTTTTTCAATCAGTAAGCAGTCATTTATTAAGCTATTATTATATTTCAGGAAATTTGCTAAGTGCTAACATTACAAAGAAAAGCAAGAACAATACTTGCCCTCAAGGACCTTATACTCAAATGAAAAAAAAAAAAAAAATCAGTAGCCAGATATGTGTCCTTCAATATAGCCTGGTTAGCTCAGGCCTATCTCTCTGCTTGGTTCCAAGAGATCTTGCAGCTTTGTCCCTGGCTTCTGCCTCTGCTTTCTTCAGCCTCCAGCCAGCATCAAGTTGGAAGATGCAATGAATCTCTTGCCTTGAAGATAGGGCTGGTGGGCTTCCTCCCAGAGTGCTCCTCTCCGTTCCCAGTCAATGTTCCAGAGAAATTCCTTCCAGAGTGCTCCTCTCCGACCCCAGTCAATGTTCCCAAGAAAACCCTCTCAAGCTCTAGGAGCTTCCTGTATATATATGATCTCCCAAAGGTTAACTCCTCCTTTTGGAGAAAGAGGGATTCTGAGTTATCTCCCAGAGTGCTCTCTGGCCCTAAGGGAGGTGTGAATTTGGATATCTCATACTAAGCCATACTAAGCCCTGAAATCTCCCAAACACGTGAACTCCATTGAGTACTTAGATACTTATGAGCTCTCTAAAGGTGTGAACACAAGCATGTTTCTATCAGTTGTACTTAGTACCTTGTTTCAAGTTCTGGCCCAAAATATCTCCTCCTAAGATCAAATCAATCATATTGAACCATGCCAAATTAAATAATTATTGTCTCTATCAACTCCAATGTCTTAACAGTTTGTAAAGATTCCAACACAAGATACACATAAGAGAACCACAGTGGAACTAGAAGGAAACAGAAGAAAGCTCAGTAGAAGATCTTATGATGAAATCAGGATTTGATCTGAACATGATAGACAGTTTCAAGGATGTGAATGATAGTCATGGGGAAGAGAGATGATACTTAATTCTGATTAACTGTAGAAAACAGAAATAATAGTAGTAGATGGACATCCCAAGAAGCACATTTAGATTGGCTGTGAAGAAAAAAGGAAACAAACTATTTGATAACAATGCCATCCCAAAGTGGAAGGAGGTTTTCAAATCAAGAGTCAATGGCTATGCTTGGAAAACCTTGAAGGACATTTTTGTTCAGATATAGGTTAAAGTAGGTGACCTCTGTGCTCCATTCAAACTCTGGGATTATATGAATATTATAAATATAATTTATTAAGCTTTTTCCCCTGTCAGTCTCACTGTATAATATTCTCAGTCTGTGTAATTAAGGGAGATTATCATTCGTTTTGCTTTTCACACATAGTCCTTGATCTCCTGTTTCTGTACCTACCACACTGTGCTTAGAATATACTCCCTCCTCAATTCTATTTTAAAAAAGGAATCCTTCAAGACAGAGTTCAAATACCCACACTTAAATAAATGCTTTCTTTTCTGAAACTTCTACTGCTTTCATCAACTATAATGAATTTAATCTGATGAAATTACTCACTTAGTTTGCTTTACAAACTTTAAATTGCTACAATTCTAGCTATTCTAATTCCTTAACATTCTTTTATTGATTTGTATATCTTGCCTTATTTTGTGTCGTATTATTCACAGAATGGGCATGTCAACATGGCTGAAATGGCAAAGCACCAGAAAGGAGTGATAAGAGATAGTAACGGCCAGTTCAGTTAAACTACTGCTACTACTTCACACAGAACCCTTTCTCTTCAGTGATGGAGATAGTATAGGAATAACCCTGAGTTGGAGAATCTTGATTAAAACAGCATTCTCCACATCACCTATTCATTTCTCTAGTCTGATCTTCACAGCTATCATCTAGGAAATAATCTCTATGGAGAGAGGATCACTCCCCCTACCACCACCAATATCAACCAATGCCCATCTGCCATTGAGAAGAGGTTGGATACAAGTCCCAGGTAGAGCAGATCTTTCCTAGCTCCAATGTCTTACACAGTTTCCAGCCATCTTCAAGGGAAAGAATACTTTTTGAGAGAAACTATTTTACTTTCTCCTACAAGTTCTGGAGCTCCCACTTCTTAAATAGTCACATCTACTATAACAAATGAAAAAAATAGTTCTCACTACCAAAGTTCTTGGCACTAGAAAATTGTTCAACATGAGAAAAAGAAATGATATATTGATAAAAAACACTATTTTAGAAAACATATTTCCATCTATTTTGCCACCATCCCAGAAAGATCATGGACATTTTCATCTGGCTCCAACCTTTAAAACACTTATATTTGTCTTTTATCTGAGAAATGTTCTCAGGGCAGAAATTTTTTCTTCTCCTAGCTTTATCTGCAGAGCTTAATCACAGTGTTTTGCACATGGCAAGCACTTCTTAATTTTTAATTCATTATTTTTCCCTACTTCTGCCTTCTACTATCCTTTTCCCCTCAATATAAACCCCTTGACTAGAGATTGCTTAATTCTTTATATTTGTATTTTCAGGGCCTTGATCACTTATTTGGTGCTTGATACATGCTTGCTGATTAAGTAATTTGTCAAAACTGGAATATGGCACATCTGAGATTAGTCAAATTCTTTTGTAGTTTGGTTGAGGTGGAAGGTTTATGACCTCTTTAAAAAAGTTTAGTCAATAATAAGCTTCGGTTCCGTTTCTGCACTGAGTCACACTAACAAAAAACTTAGGGATTTATAAAATTATGGGATTCTCTGAAACTTGCAAACTGAAATGTCAGATAACTTCAATTGTTTCATCTTGTGTGATACTCATTCTGATGATTGCTAGTTTCCTTAATGGGGCTTACCTCATTAAATTCAACCCAGCAACATAATATTAATAATAATTTGCACTTCACCCAAGGACATAAGAATGATTTGCAATATTAATTAAGCCTTAAAGCATTCCCATGGGATAAGTAAATACATTACTATTCATTGCCCCAAACCAGGCTAATTAAGACTCTTTGGTTTAGTTAAAGAAATGCTCAATCCCTTACAGACATGTGTCTCTAGTCACTGATGCCCTGAATGCCAGTCTTTCTTGAAAGTAGAAAAGTTATTTTTCTGTTCTGCACATAGTGTCACATATTTTTTTTTCCCATTTTAAACATACCTGTTTCTTGTTTTCTTAATGTATTTTCAAAGAATCATACTGACAAGAGTAGATAAAAATACCCCTTCCTTGTCTTCCAAGTTTATATACAACATTCCACATGGCATCCTTCAAGGACACACCTGATCATGTCATTCTGCTTCTCAAGAAGCTTCCATAATTCCCTAGTTCTTTTATGATAAAATCCAAAGATCTTTGTTTTAGAAGTCAGTTTTAGTACTTTTTTGCAGTTGGGATCTACTCTAGCACACATTACTCACCCATATTCATTCTACATTCTGATCAAATGATTTTACTTCCCTTTCTCTGAAATGTACATCACACCATTTTATTTTCTGCCTAGTTATGTTTGCAAAATTTGTTCCTCATGTCTTTATTATTCTCTCTCTTCACTGACTTTTCATAGACTTGCTGGCTTCTGTCAAATCACAAAACAGGTGACACTGTTTTGCAAGAAATCTTTAATGATTTCTTAATTGTTGCTTTCTTCTCTCAACTACAACCCACAAATGGCTGTTGTTTAGCTTATGGTTTGTATTTACTTTTCTGTATATATGTTGCCCCTCCCATCACTAATCAAACCCTCAGTAGAATGTCAGCTCCTTGAGGGCAGGACTGCTTAATGGTTGTTTAGGGATCCTTTAAACCTGCTACTATCATACTGCTAGATGTACAATAGAAGCTCATCAAAACCTAATTGAGCTGACCTGAAGTTTAAAAAGCAGGGAAATTTAACTTTCCTTCTCATTTTTCAATAAATGATGTGCCCAGGTTTTTAAAACTCTGCCAAAGCCAAATGTGTTTCTTTTTGAAGAAGCCAATAACAAGATATTAGAAATTTCAAAAAGCCCCACAATCCCCTAATTATCCATAAATTAATGAAGATCTTTCTGAAATAATAATTTTCATATTTGGACTGTTTTCAGGGCACTTTAATATGTTCCCCTTTTTAACTGGATCTCTATCAAGTGTCTCCCTACACCTATCCATCCTCCACACTTACCAAAATAATTTTCTAAAAGCATAGATTTGACCAGCTTTTCTATTCTAATGTCTCCAATAAATATAAAACTCAGAAATAAAATTTTAAAATATTTTAAGCATGAACTAAACCCTTCCTATTTGTACTTTTTTTAGTCTTTGAACAAATTACTCCCCACCATCTAATCTATTTTTTTTTCCCAAAATGACCTACTTGCTATTCCTTACAAACTATGTTTATATCTCATCTCCATGCTCAGGATCTGGCTTTCCCCAATGCAATATCCTTTCTTGCAATGTTACTCTTAGATTACACAGCTTCATTTAAGTTCAAATCCAAATATTCTCTTTTAAGAGGGCATTTCTGCATTTTTCCATTACTATGAATTTATGTGTATGTATTTATTTTTCTATGTGTTGATTCTCTCATTAGATTGTAAACTCCTTGAGAACAAGGACTGCTTTGCTCTTAATTTTGATCACCAGGTTATAATGTCTAGAACCAAATGTGGAGTATTTAATATTATTAGTTGAGTAATTATGTTCATATGTGCTTTTATCTTTCAACCAATCTGGTTTCATTGACTTTTCTAGGCCTACCATATGTTAATACCCTTCATACATACTGCATTCTATGGAAACATAATTTCTTGGTCTTAATATTCCTCATACTTGAAGATCGATTTCGCATCCCCATTACCTTTGGATAGGTTACTTGTCAGACATACAAAGAATGCACAATCTAAACATATCTAACAACTTTCATGAACATTATTGTGATTCCATCTTTCTAATTTCCAGCTATTACTCTTCACGATGAAATAACTTAATGTTTACTTTGTATACATCTTGTGTTTCCTTGTCAATGAATATGATGCTTTTTCCCCCTTAGGACTCAAGATATTTGATAAGGAATATTTAATTTTTCATCTTCAAGCACTGAATAACCTTTATATATCTCTATAGTTTATTACAAACTCCTTGAAAGCAGAGATTGTCCTTTGCCTTTTTTGTATCCTAAACAATTGGCTCAGTGCCTGGCACATAGTGGTTCTTATATATATTTATTGATTTTTTTTTGATATTTAATCAATTTATTCCTATTAAACTTAAATATTACATGTAATGAACAGAACTTTTAATAAAAAAAAATAAAGCTAAAAAGAACCCAAGAAAATGTCAAATCCAAGTTTTAGGGTCTTCATGTTCTAAGAGAGGAATCTTTAATTCAGAAAGGGGAAAGGACTTATCCAAGGTCACACAGACCTTCTCAAGCATTTAGTTGACCCTTGTGAAATCAATACATGGGAAGCATTTGTAAAATTTACATTTCTATCTATATGTGTATGAGTATGTGTATATAATTACCATAGAGTTGGTTTACAGTTTTCTCATACTCTCACTACATTTTGCTAAGCAAAAGAGGACTTACTATTTCCCATTACCTCCTTTAAAAACAAAAAATAAGGTTCAGAATACCTATCACAAGATTTTTATTCACATCATAATTTTGCATTTTATAGAATTATAGATTAATATTAATAATTTATATGACATATGTAATGTTTTATTGTATTTAAAGGTTATTGATGAACATTTGAAAAAAATAAATCCCCATAATATATTGATGCTACTGTAAAGAGTAGTAATAAAATAACTCATAGATCAAAGACAACTTCAAGGAAAAGTGGCTCCAGGGACTGAACTGAAGTATCATCCTGGACAGCTTTTTAAATTGAGTTTGACTTTGGCGTTCTTAGAAATTATATTAAACTGAATATAACATGGGCTCCAAATCTATAACCAGATGAATCAATGGCTGGAACTAATATATTCATTTTTTTTTCTCTTTTCAGGTTTTGTAGCCAACACATATGAATAGGTATTCTGGGATTCTGTTAATGTGAAACCAGTTCAGGTATCATGATCACATTCTCCTCCATCTGGTGATTCAGGAATAGTTGGACTTCTCAACTAATCACTGTTTTAAATCTCTGTGGCAGACAAATTATTTAATAATAATAATAATAACATAAACTTAAGAGAATGCTTTGCTTCGAAAACAATTTTAAATAGCCATAAAAGTCAATAATACTCAAATTTCTTGTAGCTCAGATTGCTGGTGAGCTGGAATGATCCTCATTAAATTTTTCAAAACTGCATAGAAAATAGGAACCATTTAGGCTTTTTAAATTTAGTTTTCAATTCCATTTTTTCCTTCAATAACTATTAAAAACTATATAAGGAAATAAATAATCAGTTCTCAAAAACCAATTATGTAATGATATTTATCCCCTATATCATAGTTATATCAATTTGTATGTAATAGCCATTTTCCAAAATTTTGTTCTGTGCTCAGTAGATTAACATCCCTTCAGTTTCTAGCTCCTTGTTGATTTAAAAAAAAAGGGGGGGGGCTGATATCAACATTTTTGCACATGTAGGTTATTTCCTATTTTTTATGATCTCTTTGGGATACAAGCCCAAACAGACACTGCTGGATCAAAGGTTATGCACAATTCTGTAGTCCTTTGGGCATGTGTCAAAATTTCTCTCCAGAATGGTTCCATTAGTTCACAACTCTAGTAACAACATATTAGTGTCCCAGTTTTCCCATATTCTCTCCAAAATTTACAATATCTTTTCCTGTAATCTTAGCTAATCTTAAGGATTTGTAGTACCACTGAGTTGTCTTAATTTGGATTTCTCTGATCAATAGTGATTTAGAGCATTTTTTCCTCTTTATATCTATTGTTGCTGGACTTTGTTGATAATATATAAAAATGCTCTTTGTTAATGGGGATTTATTTTGTATCCTGCAACTTTGCTAAAGTTGCTAATTATTTTTAGCAATACTTGATTTTCTAGGATTCTCTAAGTGGAAAATGTTAAATGAACTGCTATCTTGTTCAATCCATCTATAAAACTGATTGAACTATCAGACCATCTATAGAAAGATTGTTTTCTAGCCTGTTCTTTAATATATTTGGTAAAATGAACCACTGAACTAACCAATTTGTTTTTTTTTTAATAACTCAACTTATTATAAAGTTCTATCCTTTGAATAAAAACCTGTACCCCTCTAACACATTAGTCCTATTTCTTCTACACAGAATGCCTGAAGATTCTAATACAACATTAATTTGCACTTAATTTATAATTCTTGAAATCTTGTCTTTCTTTGGCAAACATTTATATTTATTAAGATTATCAGGGCTGGAGCCAAGGTGGCAGAGAGCAGACACATATCATTCTGATCTCCTCTGAGTTTCCCTCAAATTAATAGCAGATTGAACCTCTGCACTGGTGAGGTTTTTAGGCTACTCTATCCTGGTTGCAAGCTGGTCATTTAGCAGATTTGCTGTGAGACACTCAAATGGAAATATAAAGGGCAAACAGTGAGCCACTGAGCATGGGAAGAATGCAGGAACTAGTCTCACCCACTCAGCATCTGAAGTCAGTCAGCAGTATTATCCTTAGGAAAAAAACTACAGCAGCTGTCCTCCTTTGCCTTAAGAGCAGATCTCAACCTTTTCAACCTTTAAAAAAAGTGAGCAAAAAAGCAAAAAGAACTCTGACCATAGACAATTTTTATGGAGAAAGATAAGAACATATTTCATACCCTGAGAATCCTAAAGACAAATCAGCTCTAAATGAAATAATAAAGAATTTTGTGAGTTGTGCTGCAGTTCAAAGATACTCTTGGAAGAAATCAAAAAGGATATAAAAAGAGTTAGAAGAAAAAATAATGGAGAAAGG
This sequence comes from Sarcophilus harrisii, assembly GCF_902635505.1. NCBI lineage: Eukaryota > Metazoa > Chordata > Mammalia > Dasyuromorphia > Dasyuridae > Sarcophilus > Sarcophilus harrisii. The sequence continues at coordinate 23,518,232 of NC_045428.1, read as the reverse complement.
AAATGAGATCTTTGCAAAAGGGCATGGAAAAGGAAAAAAAAAAAAACAGAAATTATCTGAAGAAAACTCCCTAAAAAGTAAATTTGATGAAATGGAAAAAGTATATAACTCCTTACAAAATAGATATGAACAAATGGAAATTTGTTGAAAAACACAATTTGCGAAAAGAAAAAAAAAACTGCAATGAAAAAAACATCTCAATTGGATAAATGGAGGTTAAAAACGAAGCAAATAATTCACTAAAAATTAGAATTGAAGAAATGGAAATGAATGACTCAAGGAGGCTTCAATTATCAGTCAAACAAACCCTCTCCCAAAATGAAAAAAAAATAGAAGAAAATGTACAATACCTCATTAGAAAAACAACCCAGAAAATAGATCTAGGAGAGACTGCAAAGTGCAGTGAGAAGAACCTTCTATCACAGAACATAGAGGAAATGGAAGAGCTTTGCTTTAAAAATGCATTTTTCCACACAAAACTTCTCCTATTCTGACTTTTATCCTGCTGTATATTCTTACATGTTCTATGGTACATCTTTTGTTTAAATAGATACTAAACTATATATTACTGTGTCCATATTTAGACATGCTTTTTCCCCTTCCCTCCATCCTCCTTTCCTCTTTTCCTTCCTTTGTTCTTTCATTTTAAATATGTTTATTTATTCTTTCTCAGTGAGTTCCTTGCTTATTTATTGTTTTAAGGTTGTCATATTTCAGAAAAGATATTACTTTTCACCACCATTGATTAATTTCAGATTATGTGCTTGCTTCCAATCCATAAAGGAGCCTCTCATTCTGCTGAACATTTTGAAATCTGCTTTGATAAATCCTGGATAAATCCTGGCAACTTTGCTTATCTCATGAGTACTTATTTTTCAATTATGTATTTTTGTTTGTTTCTACAATGTGCTCCATCTGTATCATTTTGTTCCTGGACAATTGAAACTCATTTCCCATGCCAGAAACACTGATGAAATACATACTTTGCATATGGCAGTATGGTAAATGCTTTAGTTGTTGATATACCCTAATACTTCAAAAGATCTTGGGGTTAAACATGGTAATAATTAAACAATTTACATTTAGCAGCTGATAACATATTTGTGAGTAAGGCATAAAGAAAATATTAGCATTAACATCAAGTTTCAAAGATGGAGAAAAATACACCTTGGATAGAAATAAGAAAGTACCAAAATGAAGTAGATTTTTAAGGAATAGCATCACATATTGCCTTATCATGTGTGTTTTAATCCTTAATAGGAAAGAAAACAAAATGTGGTAAATCACTGATGAATGTCTAAGTTGCTAGAAATGAGTCAAGGTTGGGGATAACAGTGTTGGTGTCATCTTCACAGCGATGGTAATAAAATGGCCTCATAAAATAGAAAAATAAAACAGCTTGAAGATTATTCATGATTCTTTCTCATGTTGTTGTTTTTGTTGTTTTTCCTGCAACATAATTTTTATAAGGAGACTTATGTAAGCAATTTATCTTTTTCCATTCTCTATTTTTAAATTCTCCATTTGCTTTAATTTTGAATATCCTTGAAAACCATGCATGTTTCAAGCACTACAGCATATGGCAGACAACTTGCTTAGCAATATAATAATCAGTCTTGCATTCATTTTCCATTTGTCTTCAATTCAGTGTGATGGTTTTATTTTATTTATGTGGTTAGGTCGGGTCCCTATAGGACACCCAAGTGAAAGGGGAAGGCAATGATCTGAAAAATTCAGGCAGAACCCTAAGAATGCAGATATTTCAAGCAATAGTTTGTAGGGTTGGTTTCCACATAATGTTATCTGGATAGTCATTCCTGTCTTCAAAATAAGTATATTATTTGATATTTGGATTTGGAGGAATACTTTTTCACAAAGGAAATCTACATAATATCAGATAAAACAAAAGAAAAAGTTCCACATTTGGATGGAGGGAATAAAAGGACATTCATAGAGGTAAGTAGATTTAAATTGAATATTTATTGTTTTTACTATTAGTCCTTCAATTATATAGTATGCATTTGGGTTTGGCCACCTAATTACATCAGATATTTTTATAGCAGTTATTGTTTGGGAAGCAGATTTTAAAGAGATATAGAAATGGGTTTATAGTAGCAATCGAGCATAGGGCACACACTTGAGAAAAGTGAAATTAAAATTATATGGAGAAAGTACTGCAGGCTGACAAGGTCAAGAGATCCTTTTTATAGGAGTAAGATCAAAAGGAAGGAAAGTGGGGAGATTATCAATGGACTAATGCTGATGAGAACAAGGGTCATCAGAGCCAGAAGGGGGTAAGAAAACACTTTAGTCTATCTCTCTATCCCTCTGTCTCTCTATTCCTCTCTCTCTCTCTCTCTCTTTCTAGCTTTCTATCTACCTATCATTTTTTTCTTAAGTAAAGTATGTTTGAAGTGTAATTAATAATATGCTCACCAATGCCATTTTTCTCATATCATAAAATATTATATTCAAAGTTACAATGTATATGTATCAAATGTATATGAATCTTGTTATAGGAAAACAAGTATATATAAGATTTTTTTTAAAGATTCAACTATACACAAAAGTATTTAATTACCTACTATGTACTATGCATTATGCTGACTAGTAGGAATATATATTAAAAAAAAAAAAAAAGAACTTGCCCACAAGAAGTTTAGATGCTGATGATGACATCTCTATTTCTCCTAATACAGAGAATTAAAAAAAAAAACTTTATCATTCTGAACATAATATATAAAATAAGCATTTACATAGCAGAATTGCACATGAAACTGCAAATCAATTGTGTATAAGTTGCTATTTTTAAATTTCAAAATAAAATTAGCATATAAACACATTTTGCCTCCTTCCTGCCAGAGATGGCTGATCATTAGAAACAAATATGTATATATACATACATATATGTGTCTCTCTGTGTATCTCCAATACACACATAGTTTTATTTCTCTGGATGCAGATTTTGTCTTCCATTGTATTTTCTTTCAAATTGATCTAGGAGCTTTTAAAAATCAAAATGACTTAGCCATTCAAAGTTGTATACAACATTCTCTTGGTTCTGCTCATTTAACTCTTCATTATTTCATGCAAGCCTATCAATGTTTTTCTATGATTGACCCCATCATTTCTTATAGCCCAAAAGTGTTTCATCACCATCACTTACCACAACTTGTTCAGTCATTCCTCAATTGGCAGGCTTCCCTAAAGTTTCCAGATCTTGGAGCAGCAAGGTGGCACAGTGGATATAACACCAGCCCCGAAGTCAGGAGTACCTGAGTTCAAATCTGTTTTCAGACCCTTAACACTTCCTGGCTGTGTGACCCTGGGCAAATCACTTAATCCTGATTGCTTCAGCAAAGCAAACAAAAAAAAGTTTTCAGATCTTTGTCAACACAAAAAGAATTGCTATAAATATTTTAGAACATATATATTCCTTTCCTTTTCCCCTAAACATCTTAGAAAACAGAACTAGTAGTAATATTTCAGTTTAATAACACTTTGGACATAATTTTACATTGCTCTCCAAAAAGGTTGGATCAGTTCATTATTCCACCAACAGTGAATATGTCTCATTTTTTTCCACATCCACTACAACATTTATTGATTTCCCCTTCAATTATTTTAGCCAATCTGAAGGTATAAAATGATATCTCAATGTTGCCTTAATTTGTATTTCTCTAGTCAATAAGGATTTAGAACATTTTTCTCCATATGACTATAAATCATTTTGACCTCATCATTGGAAAAATGCCTTTTAATATCCCTTGAACATGTATCAATTGAGGAATGACTAATATTCTTATAGATTTGACAACATTATTTAAATATTTGAGATATGAAAACTTTATCTGAAAATCTGTCTATAACCTCCTCCAAAATTATATATTTTTCTTCTGATATCGGGTACACTTCATTTATTTATACAAAAACCATTAAAAATTAATATAATTGAAATTATTCATTTTACAACTTGCACTACTCTTTTGGGAAAATGCCCCAAAGTCTATCAAAGCATACATAGCCTTTGATCCAGCAGTGTTTCTACTGGACTTCTATCTCAAAGAGATCTTAAAGGAGGGAAAGGGACCTGTATGTGCAAAAAATGTTTGGGGCAGCCCTCTTTGTTGTGGCAAGGAACTGGAAACTGAGCGGATGCCCATCAGCTGGAGAATGGCTGAATAAGTTATGGGATATGAATGTTATTGAATATCATTGTTGTATAAGAAATGGTAAGCAGGATGATTTCAGAGAGACCTGTAGATGCTGATGCTGATGCTGATGCTGATGCTAAGGGAAGTGAGCAGAACCAGGAGATCATTGTACTTGGCAACAAGAAGATTATACGATGATTAATTTTGATGGATGTTAAGGTGATTTATTATTCTTCATTTTTTTTTCTTTATAATATCACTCTTTGTATCGAGGCTATGTATCATTTCACTATTATCTTGGCAAATGGTGTAAGATATCAGTCTTCCAGACTGCCTTTGTTTTTCCCAACAATTTTTATCAAAAAATGGATTCTTATTTTCATATTAAGGAGTGAAGTAAAAAATTACCTCTCATGCTTGAAATGTACAAGTTTCTCACCTCTGAACCTTGTGAATCCATTCTTGGTTTCTTTTGACTCAGATATATTTACTTGTTCACATTTTACATCAATCCAAAAATTGGATTGGAATATAATATCCTTGAGAAGTCTGCCTTTCATTTTGTCTGTGTCACCAGTGCCCAGAACATTATTTTCACCAAAGGAAGAATTTCTTAAATGTTTGTTGCATTTGACTGGGAAGAATTATTCCAATCTTTTCTCTTTCCCACTTATGGGGATATTCATAATAAACCCTATCTAGCGATTATTCAACTCATGATTATGTTTAAGTGTGTTTGCATCTTCAGCCTCTGTGCGGTTATGAAAGAGATTTATGCACTCTAATGATCTATTATTTTGCCTTATATTACTTTCCAAAAATAAAATTATACCAAGTGTCACTTTTCCACTATAGAATTACACTGCAATAGTTGATGGATTGACTCAATTCAATGAGAAAATTAGACAAATGAATTATTTTGCATCATGGGGACAAAATAAGTAAAGGATACACTGAATTTTTTAGTTTGCAACTAGATATTGTCATCCCCTATGGACAAAGCCATGACTTCCCAGAACCTGAATTGTTAGGCTGACTTGATTTTGTTTTTTGGAATAGAGTGGATATTCTAATGGCCAGGATAACAACATCTCTGGGTACCTCAGGGCCTTGTTTTGAGCTTTATTGCTCAAATGTCATCTATAAGCCTGAAAGTCAAGCAAAGAACAGATCCCTTATACAATTTGGGAAATAGATATTGTGTTTTAGCTCTAGGCTAGCATTGTTTATCCTGTCTTTAGCAGGAGTAACCAAAAAGTACCACCACAAACAACAAAAAAATAAAACAAATTTATAGAAAATATTCTTCATTGTTAAAGAATAACATGGTTAAGTAATATAGCTATTATATATCCTTTATTATCTATGTCTTTATTATCTCTGTTGCTTATTATGTGAAATAAAATCTTTTTTCATGTTTCTGCGGTTACTTCTAAATTAGAAGTAACCTGTTGCAAGAGAAAATAAACTTCTTTGGAAGTAGATTCTTAGCTTTAAAACCTGACCCTGCCACTTACAACCTGGGTGAACTGAGATTATTCTTTTACTTCTAAAGCATTTATTTTTCTCATCTGCAAAAAGTGGGCTTTGATCTCGGTGCCCTATAGTATCTATGGCCTAGTTCAGGAACATAATAATACTTAGCATCTATTTAATAGTTTAAATTTCCCCAAACTCAGTACTTGCTTTATCGCTATACATGCATTGTGACAACGCTGGGAGGTAAGTACTATTATAATTCCCAATTTACCACAAAGTAAAAGGAGAAAGAATCAAATAATTTGCCCAGAATCATAATTAACAAATGGCTGAGACCAGATTTAAAATCAGGTATTTCCAATCATGGACCCAGTACTATAATCACTTGACCAATTCCTACAAAACCAGCTTTTATGAGCATATGGCACAAAACTTCTTCCATTTATCACCTTGTGGTTTTCAAAACCATTGAAAGTTTTTTTTTTCATTTGATCCCTACAACAGTTCTATGATATAGGTGTAGCTATTATTTCCTTTAAAAAATGATAAAACTGAGGAACAGAAATATTAAATCACTTATCCAGGATCAGACAGCTTGTAACCATGCTAGGAATATTTTAACCCAGCATTAGTTCTAGAATTAGAAAATAAGGATATAAATGGTCATTCTGATGATTGTTATAAATTCTTGGGAAAGTCCTTTAATGCCCCCAGAGGTGTTGTTTTCTTTACTTCTAAAAGGAAAGAGCTGGCTTAGATGTTAAGTGAGATCCAACCTATTTCTACGTAAGTGACCCGATAAACTTTCCTGGTCTCAAATCCAATTTATCTATTATGAAATAGTATTTCTTTATAATTGAGCTTTGATTTGTTTTAAATAATGTGTTATACTTAGAATTAGGAATTCCTAGAAAAGAATGCCTTGCAAACTAAAACTCATATGTTCTGTTGTTATTATTTTTCAATTATATCTGACTCTTTATGATCCAATTTGGGAATTTTTTTACCAAGGATATTGTAGTGGTTTGCCATTTGCTTCTACAGTGCATTTTACAAATGAGATTTCTGTGGCAGAGTTAAGTGACTTGCCCAGGGTCATATAGATTGTAAGTGTTTTAAAGCTATATTTGAACAGAAGGGGATTCCAGGCCCAACATTATGCCACCCAGTGTGCCATATATTGTTTTGCCTCTAGAGATACTTGAAGTAAATCAGCTTAGATTGTGGGTGGTATTTTGTAACTGAAATAAGTTGCCATTATTGCAAAACACATAATAGGTACAGGTTTGAAAAAAAAAATCCCAATGGGTAGGTTTGAAAAGTTCTTCCTTCCAACTCTTTAGTTTAATACCACTTTCTATTCAGTATTAGAAATTTTAGAGACCAAATATACATATCTACAAATATAACTACAAAACCAATACCATACCAGTACCACAAATGATGTATTTTGAACTTTACTGAAATGGATATGTGTTATTATCAAATTCATATTTAAATCTACTATACTTGGTGCTGATGTCGTTTCTGTGTCTATACTGGTTTTTTTTTAATGTACTGTGTCTATATAAGCAAGATAATATAAATTAACAATGAGTTGGCTACAGAGCTGAATTGCTCTCAAGAAATTGGAGACCTCTTTGACTAACCCATATTTTTAATATTAACATTTTTCTGCAAATCCTACATGGGAGCAAAACATAGACTATAACTCTTTTTTTTTAATTTAATAGCCTTTTATTTACAGGATATATGCATGGGTAACTTTACAGCATTGACAATTGCCAAACCTCTTGTTCCAATTTTTCACCTCTTGCCCTCCCACCCCCTCCCCTAGATGGCAGGATGACCAGTAGATGTTAAATACATTAAAATATAAATTAGATACACAATAAGTATACATGACCAAAACATTATTTTGCTGTACAAAAAGAGACTATAACTCTCAATAAGCAAAAATTTAATATCTCTGGGAAGGCAATTGATAAGGAAGGTTCTAATCAAAATAGAACCAACAATTAAAATAATTAGAACTGAGAAAAAATTGAGAAGAAAAAAGAGAAGTAAATTATATCATCAAGAAATGATGATAGGAAGAACAGATATGTCAGTCTCCCCCTGAGTCTGACTTTGTCCCCATTTTAAATCCTCTATTACAATTACATCATTACAGTATACTGAATATGTGTGAACTAGAGAATCTTTACCTCACCATGTTAAGTACTAAGTATATATGTGAACTAGAGAACCACTATCTCAGCAATTCTCCTGAGTTAACACCTGGTTTCAAGTATACTTCTCCAGAGTTCTTTTATTATATCTCCTTAGTAAATTATCTTTTTTCTTACTCATTGCTATCTGTTAGGAGTCTTTCTTCTAGATACACTCTTCTGTATTCCATTTTTTAAAATTCTCCATCCCCTGCCCCAAATATTAACATCTTTAATTAAAACCCAACATTGCAGTCTCTGTAACAGCCAAATACATTCTTTCACTAAACTTCCTATATGATGTTTCTTCTTAACTTTATTTCTGCTCCTCAACTTGCCTTGTTATTATTTAATTTCTTTCCATCCATAGATTCCTCCTTTATCTTCTTCTCCACTCTGTCCTTTCCTTTATATCCAATTTCCACTAATCTAAATACCTTATCCCTCTTTTATTAATCTAAATTTGTACCATACCCTATCCTATACTACCCTCCCCCCATAAGTTATTAAAAATAGAAAACTTGAAATTCAAAAACACTGTCAACTTATATATCAATGATAAAGCAAGTAAAATGTACAAATAATTATAATTTCTTATGAGTTGAAGAGTCAATTTTTAAAAATTCCATGGAAATTTAGAGACTTCCTAGATTAACACAATTAACATTTGAGACTTCAGAAACTTCACAAGGTCACCTAATCTACCATTTTCCCTTCAAGTAAATAAAATACTCCTATTTCATCAAAGAAAACAAGAACAGCAGAGTTTCAAAGAGTTTATTAACATCACTTCTGCCTGAGTTGGTCAGGGAGATTCTAAAAGAGATATAATTTGAGCCAAGCATCCCATCCTAAAAGTCTCCCTTCAAACATATCATTAGTTACTTGAAATCAGTTAGACAATGTCTACTCAGGCTCTTAAAAGCAGTTCTCCATTGTCCTCAATGTGAAGGTGTTACATCAGCTGGCTCTGGGAAAGTGCTTTTTATATTTTACTCTGTATTTGAATTTTTGCCATGCTTGAAGAATAGACAAGGGTGTATCTTAAACACAAAGTAGATATCCCCAGTCCATAAGAATCCTTTGCAGTATCTGAAAAGGCATAAGCATTTTTCTGTTTTTCATTTTACTTGTGCTGTTGAAGAGATGCTCAAAAAAAGTCAATGTAACAGTCTTATGCAGTCTCACATTCACTAGTAAAAATCACAAATATCTCCCAAAGCAAATATGTATCATTACCAACCAAGGAATATTTCACCAACATTACTACTTGCTTTGTATTCAACATTGCCTGATTCACTGATGAAATGGCCTTCCTTTACCCAAAACCAATAAATAAATAAATAAATAATTAAAATTAAAAAAGCAGGAAAATCGGATTCATGTTGCAGAAGAATCTGTGGTTCAAAGTGATGTTTCAAGAGCACATGAAGCTATATCCCTGAAGAGACTTAAGCCACCATTGACTGGCAGTTACCCCTCCTCCCTTTTAGGCACAGAGACAAAACAATTTAATGGATACTTAGAAAATGCTCAATGTATTGCAATCTGGATTATGTGTCTCTTCCATTTTCTACTTGGGGACCTTTTCTATTCTAGACTCATACTTCTACAGCAGGTTAAATCATTCAGCATTTCCTAAAGAAAAATGAGATAAAATTGGATCCTATCTCAATCCCAGAGTATAGGACTCTTCATATAGAAATTTGAGAATTGAGATGGATTAGAAGTCATTTAGTGTCTCTCTGTTTTGTTGAAAACTATTCCTCTTTTTCAGATATTAATTCTGCATTAATTCCAATGCTAGATTATCAGTTTGCTCAGATGATACAGCTTTACCATGTGAAGAACCTAAGAAGTTTGCTTCTGGAAAAATAATGATGACTAGGTAGCATGTGTGGACAGAGTGTTACTAATTCTAGTTTGGCTAACCAGAACCATTTTATTATGTCGTGAATTGATTTGTTTGGGATGGATTTGATCTGTATAATTTCCATCACCATTGGTGAATTCAGAAGAGTTTAAGTTAGCTTCAGGAATGTTTTTTCTTTCATTTAGGTTTGATGATGCTCAATGATTGTGTTTTTTCCTCTCTCAGAGTGTCTAGTCAAATATCATCTGTTAAGAGGGAGGTGCTGAGATCTTCCTTTTCTCTAACAACATATTACCATCTTCTTTGTTCTGAACAGAACTTGGTTGTCAATCTTGTAACATATTATTTTTCACTCTAAGTGGAAACTACAAGAACCTAAGAGTTTCAAAGAGATAAAAAAAGAGTTAACATGAAACTAGGACTCAGAGTTTAGAAAAGGTTCTGTAGCCCGCCTCACATCTATGAATCAAGTAGCAAGATATTATCAAGATCTAAGTCACAATTACGCAGGAGTCATACCATATCTGTAAATGAACTTGGTAGAAAGAGTACTACACAAGCACTGAGATAAGTTTGAATCCTGTTCCCTAAGAGATGGTATAGGGGATGAAGTCTTTAAGATATTAAGAAAAATGTGTGCACAATAGTTCTTCCTATACCTTTTCATTTAATATGTTCCCCCAAATTTCATGTAAAAACAATTTTTTACATTTGATCTTTTTTTTTTGAGTGGCAAATTATCTTCCTTCCTCCCATTCATTCCTTCTCTTTCAGAAGTCAAGAGATTTGATGCATTGTACATATGCAGTGATGCAAAACACATTTTCATATTAGTCATGTTACTACCAAAAACATAAACCAAAAAAAAAGGACTTTTTTTTCCTAAAGCCTATTTCCATCTACATTCAAACTCCATCAGTTCTTTCTCTGGCTCACAAATGATCACTGTACAATATTGCTATTATTTGGTTCAATGTTATTCTGATTTCATTTTGTCTCAAATCAGGTATTTACAGGTTTTTTAGTTGTGGGTTTTTTAATTTATTTTCTTTTGAGAGCATCCTGATTGTTATTTCTTACAATACAATAGAGTACAATTTCACTCATATACTACAACATGTTCAGCCATTCCCCATTTCATAGATGACCCTCAATTTCCAATGCTTTGCCACCACTAAAAGATCTCCTTCTTTTTAAAAATATCTTTTAAATACAGATATAATAATGTTATTCTAGATCAAAGGATATATAAAGCTCTACAAACCTTTTGGCATTCTTCAAAATTACTTTCCAGAAATGTTTAATTAGTTCATAACTATACTAACTCTTAATTAATGTCTCAATTTGCTTGCATGGTGTTTGAAATTTGTAACTTCTTTTCTTTTCTGTCATATTAGCAAATATGATAAGTATGGGATAGTACTTCAAAGTTGTTTTAATATGTATTTTTTTAATCAATAGTAACTTTTAGTAATTGATAGAACTATAAATAAATTTTATTGCATCATCTAAACATTGACTATAGTCTTTTTATCATTTATCATTTGGGGAATGGCTCCTTTCAAAAATAAATTTTATTGTATACTTCTATATATTTATATAATTATATACAATTTTATACAATTATAAATGTGCAATTCTTTCCATTTGAGAAATAATTATTTTGACCTAAGTAATAGGAATTCTGACATGAACTTTCTTCACATTTTTAACATATAACTTTGAAATGTTTTTATTTTATTAAACATTTCTCAATTAAATAAAAATCAACCATCTCTTTTTTTAAATTTGAGTTTCACATTCCTCTAATTCCTATCCCTTCCTCTCCTCAAAAAAAAATATATATAGATAGATATAATATTTATGAAAAAATTCAAAACATATTTACATGTTGCAAAAGAAAACATGCGAAAATAAAATAAAAATAAAGAAAGCTTTCTCTTCTCACTCTCTGTGGGAGTGGATAGCACTTTTCATCACGGATTCTTTAGAATTGTTTTGGGTCACTGTTTTGATCAAAATATCCATGTTTTCTTGGTTGATAGTCCTTATAATATTGTTTTCATGAACAATGTTTTCCTAATCTGGATATCTTCATTTTATATAAGTTTATGTCTCCCAAAATTGTTTTTTCTCCTGTAACCATTCTGTTCATCATCTCTAAAATTACCATAGAATTCCATCACAATAATAAATCACATTTTTTTTAGTTATTATCCAGTAGATGGTCATTCCCTCTATTTGAATATGCTTTGCTTTTATCCTAGAAAGACATAGCTAATTTGGAAACAAATAGTTGTTTCTTTAAAGGTTAGAAACCTTGCTTGGTGCCAAAATATAGAAGATTTTAAATGCCAGACTAAATAATTTGAACATTATTTAAGTTGATTGAAAATGAATAAAATATTTAAAGCATGTAATTGGAGCAGAGAACATACTGAGATATATGTAAGGTTTACAGTCATCATTTAGAAATATTGCAAAATAGAATATGTATGTAGTTATATATTTCTGTTCAGCAAATAAGTGACCATAAAATCCCAGAATCGCATGTGCATCAGATTTATTTTTTTATCCCAAAGTCCTCCACAAATCCTGGACCATGAATTGATAAATTATCATTAATATAACAACCAATCTTATCCAATCTGACATGCAAGAGATAGAAGGACATAGAAATTCCTTGTCTTGAAACAAGTGATTTTATTTTAGACAAATTAAATATTCATATATTTTCTTCTTTTCTATACTTTGTATACTCAAATAAATAAAAAGCTACTGTTTTCCTTTTTCTTATTATCAAAGAAAGACTGGTATCTATTTTGTTCTTGAAAGAAATAGTCTCAAAAACCATTACATTGAATTCCCAATCCCCATATTTATGCCCACCTGCATTTTTGATTTCCTTCACAAGCTAATTGTATAATATTTCAGAGTCTGATTCTTTTTGTACAGCAAAATAACGGTTTGATCATGTATACTTACTGTGTATCTAATTTATATTTAAATATATTTAACATCTACTGGTCATCCTGCCATCTGGGGGAGGGGGTGGGGGATAAGATGTGAAAAATTGGAACAAGAAGTTTGGCAATTGTTAATGCTGTAAAGTTACCCATACATATAACCTGTAAATAAAAGGCTATTAAATAAAATAAAATTAAATTCAAAAAACAAAAAAGAAAAAAAAGAAAGAAAGAAATAGTCTCGTCCAGTTCACAAGATCATTTGCCTCCAGTTTGCAATCTAATTCAGGTCCTCTTCATTTTTCTTTGTTTTTTAAATGTTTTTATGTTATTCACAATGGTAGGGAATCCCTTGTGACCTTGTGACCAAACTCAACCTTCCTATTTGACTTTAGTAGGAATGGCACTTCTCCTAGATACAGTTGTAATGATAGTAAAGTTTCATTATCTGATATGAACCCTTATCTTTGCCAATTGTTAGGTTATTTTCTGGCTTCAGTATTGTTTTGATTTCATAATGGTACTGAATAACTGAATAAGAATTCTTTTGATATAGTATCTAACAAGTGGACATCAAAACTTTGCTTCACCTCTAGGAAAAAAAAACCAACAACAAATAAACAAACTGTTCTTTTCTCTCAATGCAGTACACTCTATATTTCAATATTTTTCTTTTAAATTAATTGAACAGTTTTCCTTTTGTAAAGTCCCCGTCCAGCTCTCCAGGAGCAAACAAAATAATTTCATTATCTCCTATGTGACCGTTCTTCAAATAATTGCAGCATGTCTTCCTCTTCCCAACTATTCCCAAATTCTTGTCCATCTAGTACATAGAATATCTATGTAGAAATAAAAGGAACTTCAAAGGTCATGAAGCCTAAATCTATCATTTTATAGCAGAAGAAACTGATATTGGGACTCTAAATAACTAGTTTGGTAAAAACATCTAGGAAGTACCATATGTCAAGCCCAGTATGCTGACATTTGGAGCACCTGTTATAAAACTTCCACTTACCTTAGTTTGTCATCATTTCAAGGTCTTTTACCATGGTTTTTTCATGCCCTTGGACAAAGTCCAGCTGACCCCTGTCTACTGAAAATTCAGTGCCTATATATCATTGCTTTTAGCAGGCCAGAGTACAGTAATGCTATTATCTTATTGCTCCTAGACTCTATGTGTCTCTTAAAGACACTTAAGAATATATTAGCATTGACAGTTGCATTATTACAATGTTGAATTGTATTGAAATTTTAAGTACCCTAAAATCTTCCGATTTATTTTTCTAAATAAGCTGTCTAGTTATATCTCTTTCATTTGTATTTTTCAAGTTGATTTATTGAATACAGCTATAGGACTTGGTGTTTATTCCTAATAATTTCACCTTATTTAATTTTCTCAATATTCTAGAATAAGATTTTTCTTTTGAGTGTTGACATTAACCCCCCAGTGTGTTAGCTATTCCCATCAGTTTGAGTTCATTAACAAATTTTGACAAACATGCTATCAACATTTTAACCAAAGACATAGACAAATTATTAAATAATATACCATCAAATACAGATGCCCAAGGTCGTCTATGTTGACACTGGACCATTAATAATTTCTCTTTGTGTCTGGCCATTCAAAAAGTTCTGAATCATGACAACTCTGCTATGCTTTAGTCCACATCTCTCCATTACTTTCAAAAGATTGTCCTAACATATTTTTCCTCCAATAAATCATAAGGGCAGATAAAGTTGGTAACATGATTTTAGAGAACTTTCTCAGGTTCTCAGAGGTTTAATGAATTGTTCATGATCAAGTAGCTAGGTAGAACATAGTATATTATGATTCCAACAGTAATCATCCTTCATACACAATAGGGAAGTAGACAGAATAAAGAGCTTATTGTCCAGATATGATACTTAAGTAGGAGAAAGAAAATGGGGTAATTCACCTTTCTTAAAAAAAAAAATCAGAAAGAGGAAATAATACAATTATATGGAACTCTGTGTAGTATGAGGATTATTTAAATGTATGCATATATATGGAAGTTTGGATGTGGCAGCATAAGTGTAAGGAGTAAGACAGGATTGATACCCATAAAATAAAATACACCATTCTTTATAAATATATAAAAAAATTCTAGAACCTCAACCAAAAATTAAATATATATATATATATATATATATATATATATATATATATACATATATATGCATGTACATATGCATATATATAATACCTGAATATAAATAGATTCAATAAACCATATAAAAAGAAACATGTTTAGACTATAGATGAAAAACACCAAAGTAAGTTATATATTAGCAAGTATACTTAAAGTACAAAATCAGGTGCATCTTTTAAACTGTAAATTTAACTAATGATTAGTATATTTCAGGTAACACTAGGAAACCAGTAGATATAAACATGGTAATAGAATAGCTGAATTTAAATGAGAATTCCTAAAAGGAATAAACAGAGAACTGCATTGTAATTACAGACACCAGTAGCAATGAAGAAACATTCATAATAAATGTGTTCACTTAATAGCATGCAAGGGAAATTTAATAAAATCTGGAAAATGCAATAGTAAATTAAAACATAAACAAAAAAGATAAAGAAAAAAACATGATATTGAATTCAATAAGCTAGTCAAAATCTATATTTCATAGATATTTGGATAGAAATAAAATGATAATCACTTTACTTGCAAATAATTTAAAAATATTTACCACAATTGATTATGATGCAAGGCATAAACAACTTGTAGATATAGTCATAATAATGTAACTATAAAAACTGATTTTATAGACTTCAATAAATTATATGGGGAATATGTAGGGCTAGATAAAGACTAAAAACAAATTGTTAATTATACTTAGGTAAATGACCAAAATATGAGTGGTAAAGTATTATGTTTGGGTTATTACTCATGTCCTGAAATGCTAGAGTATGGGACCATGCCCAGAGGGAGTACAGAGGCCATCTCAACCTTTGGTGCACAATATGTTTTCTGCAACAGGGCAGAAACATCCTTATTGAACAAGGAGCAATGATTTGAGGCCATGGGAAAAGATGTTGGTCTGAGGGTCACAGCTAGTTGGTTTGAGGATCATAGTTAGTTGCTCGTAAGTAGGGATGCCATTGCAAGGCCTCTAGCCTGTGAGTGAGCTGCTAAATTGCTGGATTGGCTCTCCTCCCATTGGCAGAAAGTATGAATATGCAAAGCCCATGAGCTGCTTCTCTGAATGATGATAGGGATCTGTCTATTGTTCACACCCTGATCATGCTTGCAAAAATGTATACTAATAAAGCTGTACAGCACAATAAACTGGTGCTCTTTTCACATTCTATGAGTCTCCCACCTCATTCATCTCACCTCTGAGGTCAAAGAGCTCACATACTTGTTCTTAAGATGGCCATAACACTGAAACATTTCAAAATTGATAGGAAGTAGTGAAATGTATTTATAGAAATAAATTTCAATCCCCAATATGCATATTCATCAGAGAATAAAATAAAACATAGTTGAATTAGTAATAACAAGATTAATAAAATCAATTAGAAATCAATTAATACAGCAAAACAAAGAACATAAGGAATCATTGGAATTAAGGGTATAAACTCCCCTAGGACTTTGAAATCAAAAGATCCATTGAAAGAGAATGTCTGTCAATTAAGGAATGGCTCAAGAAATGGAATATTATTGGAATATAAAAATAATGAACAGGCTGATATTGTTTAAAATCTGGAAGAATTTACATGAACTGAAACTGAGTTAAATTAGCAGAACCAGGAAAATATCATACACAGCAACAACAAGATTATGTGATGATCAACTATGAAAGATTTGGTTCTTCTCAGCTATTCAGTGATCTAAAACAATTTCAAAAATTGCTTCCTTGGATGGAAAATGCTATCTGCATCCACAGTAAGAACTAAAGAGACTGAATGTGAATCAACAAATACTATTTTCATCTCTTCTTCTGCATTTATATTCTCTTGGTTGTTCCCTTTGGTTCTTATTTTTTTCTCCCAAAATCCTGACTCATGAAATTTTTTTAAAAGAATGTGAAAAAGATAAAATGAGATCCATTGGATGAATGTTATAAATATTAGCAAACAATAAGAAATATGGAAAAAATTGTATATCCAGAGACATCATAAAAATATAAATGAAGAAAATCATCAGACACAATATTGTATATACTATTACACAAAATATAGAATATAAAAGAAATTATTTTTTTAATAAAAATATAAGATAACCACATTTAAGTCAGGAAAAAATAACATCTCTATAAACACAATAGAAAAATTGAATAATTTACTAACACATACACAAAATACAAAATACAAAAGCAGATCAATAAACTACTGAATCCTATTAATAATACTAAACTATGTAATTATTTTCAAAAGCAAAAACATAGTCATTTAGCTTTCCTTATAAAAATTGTGATCTTGATTTCCAATTGAGATAGATATAAGACACAGAAAATTCAGATTACTATAAATAAATGAACAATTATTTAATCAGCTGATAACTAGACAGTTGTTACATATTAAAAATACAAGTTATAATAAAAGAGGCATAATATGAACACAAAGTAAATCAATTAATAACATGTAATTCATCAACCCAATAAAAAACATTTTATTTTAAAGAAACATGACAAATACAGATTCTAGGGAAACTGTTAAGGGACAGCTTAATTCTCTGAGAGCCTCCACAGCTGTGAATCATAACATCTGAAGGAATTGTAAGGCTGCCTTTGTTGACACCAGAATTGTGGACTGGGAATGAGATAAATTGGAGACAGAGGGAAGAGGATAGAGGTCAGACAATGCAAAGGTCTCTCAGTCAGAGAGGTCAGAGAACAGCAACTGCCTCTCATTCTCTTTGTATCATCATCTCACAAGAGGAGATCCATTCTGAGTTGGATCTCCAGCAGCCACTGTCAGGTGGCTCCTGTGTATTCCAACAGCTCCAGGTAACACAACAGGAAACATTATTTTATATTAAAATCTAAGATGTGAGGAGTTAGCTGGGGCCAAGATGGCAGTGTAAAGTCAGGAAGTTGCTTGAGCTCTCCCAGTTTCCCTTGAAAACCACATGAAACTAATCCTCTGAAAAGAATCTGACAGAATGAAACTACTCTCCAGTGCAAGAAAGAAAATAGTTCAAGAAAGGTCAGTTTCACTGGGATGAAAAGGGTATTCAGCTGAGATGAGAAAGACTCTGGGAAAGTCAATGAGGCGTTCTTAATCACAGCAAATCACAACTCATTCCTGGCTCAGTAGAGGAGCAGATCAGTGGAGCAGCCTTCAGTCCTACCTTAGAAGGCAACTCTGGGAAACCAGGTTGTTTCCTGAACAGAGCAGGCAAAGCTACCCCCTACAAACACAAGGGGACCCTATGCTCAAAGTAAAGACTCAAAGCTGCGCAGGACACTTGGAAGAGTGCCCTCTTTACCCCAAGAGCAGAGCTCCACCTTAAAATTTAAAAATGTTAATACCAAAAGAAAAGAAAAGAAAATGAGGAAGAAACAGAAAAGAACTTTACCATAAAAAAGTTACTATGGTGACAGGGCAGAACAAAACAAACTCAGACAAGGATAGAATGTCCATTCAGGAAATCTGAAAGAGTGAGATAAAATGCTCTCAAGCCCAAAGAGACTTCTTCAAAATTTTAACAAATGACTTAAAAAGACAAATAAGAGAGATTAAAAAAGAAAAGGAGAATAGAAATGAGAGGTATTCATGAGAGTCAACAATGTGGAAAAGTAAGGGAAAAAATGTCTGAAGAAAGCAACTATGTAAACAGTAGATAAACCAAATAGAAAAAAAATAGATACAAAAGATGATTGAAGAAAATCACACATAAAAACTAGAACTGGACAAATGGAAACTAATGACTTTGTGAGGCAGCAAGAATCAGTCAAACTAAAAAAGAATGAAAAAATGGAAGAAATTCTGCAATACCTCATTAACAAAATAATAGACCTAGAAAATAGATCCAGAAAAGAAAATTTAAAAATTATTGGCCTACCTAAAGGCCATGACCCCACCTCCAAAAAAAAAAAAAAAAAAAAAGCTAGGTAAGTATTCTACAAGAGATAATTACGGAAAACTGCACAAATATTCTAGAATTGGAGAGTGCAATACTCATTGAAAGAATCCATTGATCACCTTTGGAAAGAGATCCCACAAGAAAAGACCCAAGGAAAATTGTTGCAAAACTCCAAAACTATAATCTCAAGGATAAATACTTCAAGATGTCAGACAAAACCAATTCAAATATTAAGAAGCAACAGTCAAGATTACGTAGGATCTGGCAACTTCTAAAGTTGGGAGAGTCTGGAATACCATATTTCAGAAGGCAAAAGATCTGGCTTTACAACCAAGAATTAAATACCCAGTGAGATTCAGCATCATCTTTCAGATAAGAAGATAGAGCTTCAATGAAGTAAGAGACTTTCCATCATTTCTATTTAAAAGAAAAAGCTAGAATTAAACAGAAAACTTAATCTACAAACACATCACACACACACACACACACACACACACACACACAAATATAGAAAGAAAAACAGGGGAAAATATACATTTCCCTAGATGGAAAAACAATATCTGTAATTACTGAGAACTGTATATATTACTAAGGCAGACAAAGGGTGAGTCATCACATGGATTGAGGGTGTGTGAATTGACTCTGATGTGATGATATCAAAGAAAAAGGGGTGAAAAAGATCTGTACTGGAAAAGAAGAAAGGGGACATATAATGGCACAATTAGTTCACACAGAGGCTCAAAATACCAATTACAATAGAAGGGGAAAAAGGAAGTGAGCCCTGTCTGAAGCTTGATCTCATTAATTTTGGCTATAAAGGAATAATTTAAATATTCAGTTGGGTATAGAATTTTATTTAATCATATAGAGAAGTCAGAGAAGAAAGAGGAAAAGAAAAGGGTGGGATAATACAGAAGGGAGAGAGGAAACACTAGGGGAAAAGGTAAGAAAATGTGAGATGGGTTGATAGAAGATAAGATAATTAGTAAAGTGGGTTAAAAACCATTAGTAAGAGAAGGGAGGAAGGATGATAAAAGATAAGGTAGCAAGTGGGATGGGTAAAAAAAAAAAAAACAACAACACAGGAATAAGGACAGAGTTGAAAGAGAGAATGAAAGTATATAAAGGGGAAAAAATAGGATGGAGCGAAATACAGAGCTGATAATCAAAACAGTTAATGTGAATGGAATGAACTTTCCCATAAAATGGAAACAAATAGCAAAGTATGTGAATGCCCACTCAGCATTCACTACTGCCATTCTCTCCTAATTCCCAGGCCCTCCAAGAAATCTCTGGTCACTGTCTTTTCCAGTGCTTAACCTGATTTTACCAAGCTTTCCTCTGTCTAAGGTCTTTGGAGATCTCTGGCCAGAATTTCATAGAATGATGGTTTAAATGCATGGTAGAGCACTTGAGAATAGTCATGTGCAAGTTCAAGATCTTTTATTCATGTGTTCATCCATGTGACCTCCTGCTGACTCCTAGTGAACTCATGGTTCACTCCTGGTAAACTCCTGGTAAAGAGAACTACTTCCTGGTCCCCGTTACATAAATAGGGTCTATGAGGTCATACACACAGACATTCAGAGAAAGAGGCCTCCCATTAATGATGCTATCTCAATGCGACCAGAGTTCCCACCTACAAGGTAGTCCCTGTTTATTCACAGAAAACCACTTACAGGGATCTTAGGCTATATTGCCTGTTTACTTCCTGATTGCAAAGTGCCTGACTTCTCCTCCAACCCTTACAAGAGTGGATTAAAAAAAATTTACTATGTCATTTACAAGAAATACATTTGACACAGAAAGACACATACAAAGTAAAGGTAAAATGCTAGAACAAAATTTATTATTTTTCAGTTGAAGTAAAAAAAAAAAAAAGCAGGGGTAGCAGTTCTGATCTCAGATAAAGCAAAAAAAAAAAAAGATCTTATTAAAAGAGATAACAACAGGAAATGTAACTAAATGAAATGGATGAATATTCACAAAAATATCAATTGTGCAGTTTAACAGAAGAGGAAATAAAATACTTAAATATTCTCATGTTTAGGAAAAAAAGCAAGTCATTAATGAACTCCCTAAGAATAAATCTCCATGGCCAGATGGATTCACAAACAAATTCTACCAATCATTTAAAGAAAAAAAAATATTCCAATACTATGTAAAGTAAGTGCAAAAACAGGTAAAGAAGGAGTACTGTCAAATTCTTTCTATGACACAAATATGGCATGGCACTGATACCCAAGCCAAGGAGAATCAAAACAGAGAAAGATAATTACAGACCAATCTCCCTAATGAATATCGATGCAAGAATTTCATATAAAATACTCTGAAAGAGATTATAGCAATTTAACAGCATGATAATACACGATGACCAAGTAAGATTTATACCATGAATGCAGCACTGGTTTGATATCAGAATAACTATTACTATAATTGACCATATCAATAACAACACCAACAGAAATCATATGATAATCACAATAGAGGCAGAAAAAGCTTTTGACAAAGTACAGTGCCCATCCCTATTAAAAACACTAGAGAACATAGGGAGAAAAAGAGCTTTCCTTAAAATAATAATCAGTATCTATCTAAAACCTATAGCAAGCATTATTTTAATGAAAGGAGTTGGACCAATTCATGTAAGATCAGAGGTGAAATGAGAATGCCTATTATCACCACTATTATTCAACATTGTTCAAGAAATGTTGACGTTAGCAATAAGAAAAGAAAAAGAAATTAAAGGAATTAGAATAGGCAATGAGGAAATAATACTATCACTCTTTGCAGATGATATGATGATCTACTTAGAGAATACTAGAAAACATACTTCAAACAATTATCTGCTGTTGCACAGTTGCAGGATATAAAATAAACCCACAGAAATCATCAGCAATTATATATTATGGACAAAGCCCATAAGCAAGAGATAGAAGGAGAAATTCTATTTAAAATTACTGTAGACAAAATAAAATATTTGGGGATCTACATACCAAGACAAACCCAAGAACTATATTTAACAATTATAAAATACTTCTCACAGAAATAAAATCAGATCTAAACAATTGGAAAGATATCAATTGATTATGGCTAGACAGAGCTAATTCAATGAAAATGACAATTCTATGTAAATTGGTCTACTTGTTCAGTGTCAAAATCAAGCTGCCAAAATATTATTTTATAGAACTCAAAAAAATTAAAGAACAAAAGTTAAGACTAGCAAGGGAATTAATGAAAACAAAACAAAACAAACAAAAAACCCAAAGGATGGTGGTTTAGTAGTATCAAATCTAAAACTATATTTTGCAGCACATTCATCAAAACCATTTGGTACTGGTTAAGAAATAGAGTGGTGGATCAGTGGAATGGATTAGATACATATGATACAATAATCAAGGTGTGTAACAATCTAGTAGTTGATAAATCCCCAAACTTCAGCTTCTGGAATAAGAACTCACTATTTCACAAAAATTGCTTGGAAAACTGAAAAATAATATGTCAGAAACTTGGTACAGACCTACATTTCATACCCCATACCAAAATAAAATCATAATGTATACATGATTTGATCATACCATAAACAAATTAAGAAAACAAGGGATAATTTTCCTATGAGATCTTTGGAGCAATTTATGACTGAAAGATAAAGGTATAAGGATAAGATTCTGTAGACCTCAGCCCTCAGTTTCCCTCCATGTCCAGGGAGTAATTACAGTACAGTGAAGTATTATTCACTCTTGTTATGCAGCTGTTGAATAACCCTGGGAGCAAACATACCTTACACAAAAACATCCTGGGTAGATTCTAGCCAAATCTATCAAGGACATGTTATCTATGTACTGGAACTAGTCACTCTAGTAATAATTCTTTCACTTTTGACAGACTCTGGCAGGGTTGGCTTCCCTTCTAGACTTGTTCAAAAAAGTGAAGTTATCCTTGCTGGCACAAAATCTTCTTTGTTCCTTGGGCTATTTAATTTATATTAGTCTAATCCCCAAATTGAAATCTCACCCATGAAGAGGACTCTCTGCCTGACACTCTCTGGTCAGGATTTATAGGCTCTAATCCAGGATTTCCCATCTGTAGGTTTACAGTGTTGCTGGTTCCCCAATACAGTGATGTGTTTTTCTTGTCTTCTCCCTTTTTCTAAATATTACTTTGTATAATGATAGTTATATTAATCACAGGATGGATTAAATGCTTTTGTTGTAAGGATTGTACTGTTGATTCTTGTTTTCCTTTTTTATAATTCATTATTATTAAATTTCATCACTTTATAATCATACAACCTGGTATTTCAAGTCTTTTTTGTGGATATGATCTATTCTGTAGGAGCAAATTCATAAACCTTAACCTAACAATGACCAAAGAAGTATTAGAGAACATTATGAAGGGCAGAATGGACAACTTTGATTATATTAAATTAAATTAATGTTTTGTACAAACAAAACCAATAGAAACAGTATTAAAATGGAAATACAAAGCTGGGAAAAATCTTTACAGCCAGTATTTCTGATAAAAAATCTCATTTCTAAATATATAAAGAAATGTGTCAAATTTATAAGAATACAAGTCATTCCCAGGTTTAAATGGTCAAATAATATGAACAATTTTCAGATGATGAAATTTAAGCCACTTATACTCATATGAAAAAATGTTCCAAATCACTATTGATTAGAAAAAAATGAAAATTAAAATAATTCCAAGGTACCATTTGACACCTATAAGATTGGTTAAGATGACAGGAAAAGAAAATGATAAATGTTGGAAGGGATGTGAGGAAACTAGGATGTTAATGCATTGTTGGTGGAGTTGTGAAATTATCCAACCATTCTGGAGAGCAATTTGGAACTATGTCCAAAAGGATATAAAACTCTGCTTACCCTTTGACTCAGCAATGCCATTACTGGGTCTGTGTCCCCCAGAAGTCATAAAGGAAAGAAAAGGATCCACATGTACAAAAATGTTTGTATCAGGTCTTTTTGTGTTAGCAAAGAATTGGAAAAGGAGTGGATGTCCATAAATTGGGGGATGGCTGAAGAAGCTATCATACATGAAGATAATGGAATGTTATTCTATAAAAAAATGATAAACAAGCTGAATATAGAAAGACCTGGAAAGATTTACATGAACTGATGCTGAGTGAAACAAGCAGAACCAGGAATTCATTGTACACAATAACATGAAGAAAGTGTGATCATCAACTCTGAATGATTTGGTTCTTTTCAGTGGTTTAGGGATCCAAAGAAATCCCAATGGACTCTAGACAAAAAAATGCCTTCTGCATCCAGAAAAAGATCTGAGACTGAATGTAAAGAAACACATGCTGAATTCGTTTCTTTTTTCTGTTTTTTTTATCCCCCCATTGTTTTTCCCTTTTTCTCTAATTTTTATCTCCCAACATGATTCATAAAGTGATGTGTATGAAAAGAAAATAAACTTACTATATTTAAAAATTAAAAAAAAAGAACTAATAAAATTCTCTGTGAACTTTATTATTTTTATAATTCTATTTATTTAACAAAATTTAATTTTAATTTAATGTTTGAAACTCATATACTATTTTAGAGTTAAATGCTTTGGGACCATTCAGCAGAAAGATCAGGATTGGAAGACACTGAAAGTCTTTTGAAAGATAATCAAAATCAGGAAATTAAGTAACCTCATCAAAGGAGGCAATTTAAAGAGAGGTGCAAACTTTGTGACACAGACTCTTAGAACTCAGTCAAGAAGGAGTCTCACATTCTCTTCTGACATTTACAAATTTTATGAGTATGTACAATTCACTTGGCTCCCATTTTAAAATGATTGAAAAATCCTTAGTATTCAATTGGTAAAAGCCCCTACAAATATAATATTTAAAAGCATGTTATAAAATTTACATCATATAAAATTCAGCAAAGAAATGAGAAAAAATAATTTTAAGAACTTGGAGTTATGGAAACTAAGGAAGAAGAGATAAAAAATGATGAACTAATCAAGAAACTGGAATGCTATGAAAGATTCAGGGTGTGTGACAACTAAAAAAATCCAATATATTTGACAATGAGGAATTTAGTAAAAACTTGTGAGATTGTCATTTCTACATAGGAAATCGGAATAAAAAATATTTCAAATTATTTGAAAGGTAGCAGAATGGCATATGAAATAAAACATTTTCTCAAGATGTTTGGCAGTAAAAAGCTATTAAGACATCATTTCAATTAGATGAATAAGAAGAGGAATTGTTTAAAATTGGTGAATAACTGAGTTTGTTTATAAGCTCATTGTGGAAAAACAAATTAGAAATAGGAGATATGAAAAAGGATTTGATTGATAGAGCATATGAAGGAACAGAGTAGAGGTAGAAAACTTTAGCAATAAATAATGCCATCTCTCTAACTTCGAAGGAAACTAAGAGATATTGGGCAAATGCCTTAACTTCTTTATGCTTCCATTTCCACTTTTGTAAAATGTGGACAAGAGAACCTCTCCCACATGAGTGTTAATAATAAATTGAGTTAGTCACATGTAAGTAGCTTTGAAAACCTTAAAGTGTTATGAAAGTGCTAACTATTGACATGATTGCTATTATTTAATTATTTGTGACCTCAGTTTTCTCATATGCAAAATCAACAAGTTGAACCAGATCACCTTTGAGGTTTTATGAGCTGCAAATCTAGATTATATTCCTTTATGCTATGATCAGCAATTCTATTTATTTCTCTCCTGTACTTACCAACTGCTAACCCTGACGGTTAGCCCATAATCCAGCTTTTAACCTTAAGTATTTGGGACCACTTTCTTTTTTTAAATAATCATTCCTCTACTGAATGTCCTTCCCTTTCCTGGCAACAAACATGTCATAGACCCTAGAGTGTTTTCTTTATTTTTACTTTCAACATCTGACTCTATTCTGCAATCTGACTCTGATTAATGGCCCAGTCACAGTGCTACAAAAAAAGGGTCTGAGTATAGGTCCATGACATGTGACCTTTCTAAATTTTAAAAATTCCTGGATGACATTATTTCTCAGAACTGAATCTTATAACCTACTTTTGTGTAGCTGTGATTGTCTACCAGTAACTATAAATGTACATGTTGGTTTCAGATCAGAATAGAAACTATCTGAAGTCAGGGTTAGTTTTTAGTTTTGTCTTTGCCTAATATAGCTTAACTTAGTTCCCAACATCTTGTAGGCACTTAAATTTTGCATATTGGTTAGATTCATGATTGAGTTATGCTTAATATTCATTTTTAATTTCTACAGCAAATAGCATGATGAGTCCCTAGTCATTGCCATGTCTATAGGATCTAGTGAATATTATTTATTTGTCTAATTAATTGATGCCTGAGATAGAGAATAAGTCAAATAAAACACTAATATCAGTCTTCCTTAGGTTTGCAGAAGCACTGACAAAAATTTGGTTTTTAGGTAATAATAAGATGATATAATTAACATAGCAGTAGATTTAGAGATAAGAGGACCTAATTTCACATTGTAGTTCAGCTACATGAAATCTTGAGGGATTATCTAGAGCCTCAGAAAATTAATGTGACATAACTTATTTTCTATTTTAAGTTTTTGAAGAACTTTCTTTTTTTAGCTGAGGCAATTGGGGTTAAATTTTTTTTTTTTTTTTTGTTTAAGAGGGATTAAGCTTTTTCTAACAAAGAGCTAAAAAAAGAGCAATAGCTGCAATTTTCAAAATCTAGAATATTTGTTTGAAATAAGGAAAATATTCTTATAATTTTATTTTTGTTGAGTTGTAGCAGTTCATGAAGTGAAAAGACTTATTCATGTTTGTCTTTGTATCCCAGATACCTAGCAGAGTGTTTAACATGTAGTAGGCACTTAAATGATTGTTTATTTATTGATTGACATACTAAATGTCTTTCTATATCTTTTTCCACACCGAGATTCTGTGATTTGAAGAAAGGAAGATATATATATTGTTGCTGACTTTGGGAAAACCAATTTCAAAATCTCATGACTGAATCATTCTTCAGAAATAGAGCTTTCTTTTACATCTTGGAGAATTGCAAAGATCCTTATCACTTGGAAGATCCATCCAAAACCATTTGGCAGAGTTGAGTCATTCAGTATAAGAAACTCAGAAAACATATAACATCCTAATTTGGGGACAGCTGTCAATCTAAGCAAAAATTAGAATTTTTCTTCAGAATCAAAATAACAAAAAATATTCATTGCTGAGTATAATCTGAGTATAATAAATAATTATTACTTTCATATATTTAAACAAATACCTTTCCTATCACTATTCTATGTCAGTATTTTCAATTGATCAAAACTCCTTTTTTCATAACTATTGACTTCACTGTGAAACCTACTCTATTCCATCTCATGCTAGAAGCTCTCCCTCTCTTAGATATTCAAATAATTTTGCCCAATTTGTGATGAAAATGGAGAAAACACACTAGTCTTTTGGTTCATTTCTGACATTTTTTTCACTTCTAAAGCTGTAAAAATCATATTTGTTTCAGAGTGAAATTGTGTAGGCAAATTGCCAAAAAAAAAATTCACTAAGAATCATCTAGTTTTGTTGTAAGCTTTAAAAATAGTAAAAGAGCAAAATTAAGACTATTGAGCGATAACATATTTCAGATATAACAAATTATATAAAGAGAACATTTTTGCCAAGATAATATGTAACCAGAGTTACGAAATTAGAAATATGGAGGGGGAGGGAGTGCTGAATTGTAACATATTAGTGTGGTGCAAAAAAAAAAAAAAAACTTAGAAGACACATTTGAACATGGATCTGTCTTCTGATACTTACCATCTGAGTGACCTTGGACAAGTATAAATTGATCTTCAGACTTTATGATGTCTAGGAATTTAATAATATTCTGATTTGAATTTATTGTGTAATCATCCTACTAGATAGCTGTGTACCACTAGGGAATCCTAGATCTTGTTCCAAAATGGACTGTTTGATGGAAGTATATAATCTATTGATTGATGCAATTGATATGTTTGGGAATTATTCTCACCAAGTTCACAATTTTGATCCATTAATTCAATAGTTATGTTCAGGGGTTTTCACATGTAATTTATACCTTTAGTTGATTAATTGATCTTATTGCCCCCTCAAGATACTGGAGCACAGAACAACTACTACTCACAGAAATTAAGATTGAGGATTCTTAGGTGATCTTCTTTTGCTAATATATAATAAGTGCTTAAGTTGTTGTATAGAGAGATTAAAATCTATATGGAACTTATTCAAGTGGTTAAGAGATTCAAAGAAGGAAAGGTCATTCAAATTATTATAGAACATAAGATTAGAGATTTAGATCTAGAAAATTAATTCAGAGGCCATGTATTTTGAAGTGCTGATTATACAGATAAGTACACTAAGATCCTAGAAATTTAAGTGATGACTAGAATCACTCAAGTAAATATGTGTAAGATTTACAAGAAGGTCCTCTAAGTCGAGTCAGTTCTCTTTATACTTCACTATTGTCTTGTACTTAACCTAAGAAATAAAAGACTTTCTAGAAGTAATTGAAAATGCATTGGATATAGCAAACCAATGGCTTCCAATAAAAATAAGTATCATTGATATAATATTTTTAACTTCACAAAGAGGTTGTATTGTAGATTATTTTACTTATTCCAAGAACCAAGTGAGATAGGTAATATATATTCTATCCCTCTAATGAGATGAGAATCTGAGGCAGAGACATGAGCCAAAATGTGTTTTACCTCAGATCTTTTAGTTAATAAGTCTAACATTCTCTACCCTTTTCTATATAGAAAGAAAAAAAAAGATTTTAAAAATAAGGAACAGTGTGAAAAAGTAAATGGAATCAAAGATGAAGGTGCAAAAAAGTTATTTTTGCTGGAAGTTGAAGTACAAAGTAGGGCACAATGTAAGCTAAATCTCTGGTCATTTCCTCACCACAGTGAATCAATAGTGGTCAGATTTCTGTTGCTTCCCAAACTTATTAGCTAGTGTTAAAACTTATGCGAGTGATTAAGAAAATAATAGGTGGTATATCACACAGGATTAGTTTCAAAGAAAATCGAATTTATAATATAACAATTTAATGAACCTAAAAGCATCACTAAAAATAAGTAGTATTCAATGCAGTGGTAAAAATATCTTATAGTATTTAAAGGCACTCAATAAATATTCTCCTTTTACCACAAGGAATATGAATTAATATGTAGTTTCTTTTTAAATTCACATAAATTAAAATATGATAATATCAAAAATTAAAGACTAATATGGTCAAATTTCCATAAGCAATTTCTTTAAAGGAAGTAATTTTATTTTCTATGGTTCATTTTCTAAATTGCCCTTTGCTAGTGTCTTCCAAACTTACTCTGTTCTTTGCATCCCAAATAATTCTAAAATTTAAATCAAGATGTCATAATAAGAAATAAATAAGCTGATTTCTTAAAAAAATAAAAATCTACTTAAAGCTATTAATTGCTGAGAAAAAATAATCTATTCACTTGATTGAATTCAAAATAATTCAGAGTTGAACTCAAACATACAGAGATCTTGTGTGTATGTATTTGGTTTGTGCAGATATCTTATATCAACCCTTCAATAGACAGACAACATGATTTTATCCAAATATCTATTCTTTTCAGTTGATCAAATTGCAATCCATATGTGTTTTTTCAGCTAGTGACAACTTTATCCATGGTGTTAGATAAATCCAATATGAAGATACAGGAAATAAATTGAAGGCTGTTTAGAAATTCAACATATAACATTATGTTGCATTTCATTGCATAAATAGAAAATTCACAGTGTCTATGTGCTATTCTGTAGATCTTCTTTGCACACATTTTCTCTATGTCTTCCACTATGCTTACTGTAATTTTCATTTTTAGGATTATTATGTCACGTTATTTCTTTGGTGTATACTTAGATTTGTCCAGCGGGTCATCTAAAGAGTTTTTCCAGGTTTTGCTTTGTTTTTAAATTTTTCCTATTCATCATTTCTTATTGTACAATAATAGTCCATTACATTCAGGTACCACAGCTATTTAGTCAATTTTCAATTCTTTACCACTATGAAAAGGGCTGCCATGAATATTTTTATACATGTAGGTCATTTCTCCTTTTGAGAGGACCTTGTTGTATATAGTCCCAGTAGTGGTATTGCTGAATCAAAGATTATTCAAAGTGTGGGTGCCATGTATAGTTCTTAATTGTTCTCCAGACTGGTTGGATCAGTTCTCAAATCCACCAACAATGCATTAGTGTCCTATGTTTAAATAATTTCTTCCACATTTATAATTTCTCTTTTTTATCATATTAGCAAATCTGAGAGATATGAAATGATAATTGAATGCTCTTTCAATTTGTATTTTGATAATTAAATTTATTTAGGGGATTTTTTCATATGCCTATCAGAAGGTTTGATTTCTTCATCTGAAAATAGCCTGTTCCTATTCTTTGACCATTTACCATTTGGGGAATGACTTGTTTTCTTATAATTCTGACTCAGTTCTCTAATGATAAAATGATATCTTTATCAGAGATGCTTGCTATAAAGATTAACAGCTCCTTCTTTCCTTGTAATCTTGGTTGTGTTTAGTTTTCCTCATACAAAAGCTTTTTATTTTAATATAATCAAAATTGTCTATCTTACTTTTTATAATGCTCTAACATTTAATCATGAATTCATTCTTTTCCACAAATTTGACAAGTAGACTTTTCCTTGCTCTGCTAATTTGCTTTTGATGTCACCTTTTATGTCAAAATCATATGTGCATTTTAACCTTATCTTGGTATATGGTGTGAGATGTTGGTAGGGATATACCAATATATCCCTAGTTGGTATTTTATTGCCTCCCAGTTTTTCCAGCAGTTCCTCTCAAATGGTGAGTTCTTATCTTCAAAACCAGGATCTTTTTGGTTAATCAAACATTAACCCACTTGGTTCTTAGATTTTTTTCTTAGGGAGTCCAACAATGACTTGTTCATTATTTTTTTTTATAAGATTGGATTATTTAGGCATTCTATATCCTGACTTATAATTGAGGAAATTTATATTTTTGTAAATATTCAATTTCAATTACATTTTTAGATGTATTGGCATATAATTGGATAAAATATTTTCTAATGATTGCTTTAATTTCTTTTTCATTGATAGTGATTTCTCCCTTTTCTTTTTTATGCTGGATATTTGGCTTGCTTCTTTCTTTTTTAAAAAATCAAATTAATCAATGTGTTATCTATGCCATTTTTCTCCATAAAATTTTCATTAAATTTTAATTGATTTATTAGCTCCAAAGGTTTATTTTCCTTTATTTTCAATCTTATAACTTTCGCTTTTGATTTTCAGGATTTCCAATCTGGTGCTTAATTAGGGATTTTTAATTTTTTTTTCAGGTTATTGTTTTTGTTTTGTTTTTAGATGCATTCCCAAGTCATTGATCTGTTCCTTTTTTCCATTTTGTTGATGGGAGAATTTAGAGAAATAAATTTACCTGTAAGTGCTGCTTAGACTGCATCCCATAAATTTTGTGTGAGGTCTCATTATACTTTCTAAATAAACTTATTGAATGGTTTTATGATTGCTTCTTTGAATCATTTATTCTTTAGGTCTAGATTATTTGGTTTCTAGTCAATTTTTAATCTGTCTTTCCAGTGCCCTTTTTAAATGTTATTTTTAGTATATTATGAACTGAAATTATACATTTAATATCTTTTTTTTAATCTTTGATTTTGTGGGTTTTTGTGTGCACTACTGCATGGCCAGTTTTTTATGTAGATGCCATATTGTAGCTGATAAGAGAGGCATTTTTCTATCTCTTCCCATTCAATTTTCTCAAAAAAAAAAATCTAACTTTTAATATTCTATTTATCTCCCTAGTTTCTTTCATTTTATTTATTTTTTTTTGTTGGTTCTTCTAAGTTCTGAGAGGGGCAGTTGAGGTTCTCCATTAACATACTTTTGCTTTGTATTTCTTTCTGTTTAATTTCTGGTTTTAAGAATTTGAAAGATATGTTGACATAGAGTGAGTATTGATGTTGCTTCATTGTTTATGGTTTCTTTTAGAAGCATGTAGTTCCCTTCCTTATTAGATCTGTTTTTCCTTTTATTTTGCCTGAGATCAGAATTGCTATGCATGGTTTTTATTTGTTTTTGTTTTGTTTTGTTTTTTTTCAATCAGCTAAAGCATAATAGAGTCTGCTCCAGCCCCTTACTTCTACCCTGTGTTTGTTTCTCTGCTTCAGGTGTTTTTTTATTAAAGACATATTGTAGGATTGTTTTTTCATCCACTCTGATATCCATTTCCATTTTATGGGATAGTTTACCCCATTCTCTTTCACTGCTATAATTACTACTTGTGCATTTTCCTCCATCCGATTCTTCTTACTGTTTGTCCTCCTTCCTCTCACCCTCTCCCTCCTCATTAGTGTTTTGTTTCTGACTACCACCTCCCCTGAACTGCTCTCTCTTATTGCACCTCTCCTTACTTAATCCTCTGCTCTCCTGCTTCCCTGTTGGGTAAATCAGATTTCTATATTCAATTCATTGTGTATAGTATCCCTTTTATGAACCAAAACAGATGAGAATAAGATTCATGTGATACCCATTTCACACTTTCATATCTTCCTTTTCACTGTAATACACCTCACACCTCTTCAAGTGAAGTCACTTATATCTACCTCTTCTTTCTGTACCCCATAGTTTTCTTTCTTATCCTTCATTTTTTATGTTGTTCCCTCAATACAATACAATACAAACAGGTACTTTATATCTCTATCCTCTCTCCAAGTATATTCTTTGTAGCTGTACTATTAGCAATATATATATTTTTTTAGAATTAGAAATATCATCTTCCTATGAAGGAAAATAAAGAGTGTAGCTCCATTAAAGACATTATATTTTCTTTTCTTTTCTTTTTTTGTCATTTTTATGCTTCTCTTGGATCTTGCTGTGTGACATCAAAATTTTGGTTTATTTTTGGTCCTCTTCTTGTAAAAGCTTGAAATCTTTCTATTTCATTGAATGAGCATTTTTGCCCTGATATATTATACTTAAATTTTCCAGGTAAGGTAGTATTGATTGTAGTCATAGTTATTTTGCATTCAGAAATATCATATTCCATTACCTCCATTTAAAAAAAATGTCACCCGTCATATTTTCTGTAATACTGATTGTATTTCGCAATATTTGAATTGTTTATTTCTGGTTACTTGTGATATTTCTTTAGTTGACCTGATAGTTCTGAAATTTGGCTCTAATGTTTCTTGGAGGTTTTATTTTGGAATTTCTTCTATGAGGTGATGAGTACATTCTTTCAATGCCTATTTTGCTCTCTGGTTCTAGGACACAAAGTCATTTTCCTTGATAATTTCTTGAAAAATGCTATCCTGGCCCTCCTTTTGGTAATGGCTTGCAGGTAGTCCAATAAGTCTGATGTTGTCTTGTAAAGGGCTGAAACTCTGAAAAGGTGTACTTGAATCAGATAGCAGAGCACTTAAGGCTAATTACCTATTCCATGTGAGATAATGATTCTATAAGCATATACTTAAGTTATATGGTAATATGATTGTTCTCTTCACCACTGGTGCTTGCTAAATGTGGGATAGTGAGGTAATCGCAGGCAAGGATTGAAGGACTGAGGGAGAAAGGTCAGGGTCACTTGATTGCAGGACAAGGAGGAGAGAGGCTGGAGAGTCCAGACTCCATAATCCAGACTGTATCTTTGGCAAGTCACATGGTAGAAAGTCCCTTCTCCTCCTAAAGACCAAGAACTTTGACTGATCCAGATTCTGACTGATCCTGAGGCCCTCCAGGGAGTTAGCTTTATGTTGTCTCTCCTGAATTGATTTACTAATTCAGTTGCTTTTCCCATGAGATCTCTTAAGATTTTCTTCCTTTTTCCATTACTTTAAATGTTAGATTTATTATATTACTAATGTGTCATAGAGTCTTAGCTTCCACTGGTCCAATTCTGACTTTAAAGAAGTCATTTCCTTCAATTAGCTTTTTTTCTTTCTTTTTGATTTGACCAGTTTTACTGTTAAGGCATTTTCTTCAGTGGATTTTTGTATCTCTTTCTCCATTTGGCTAATCCCATGGGAGATAGTCATGTCTGATGCTGTACAAAGATGTGGGAAGACTGACACTACTGAAGGCCATACAGATGTGACAGTTTAATTGGTGCTAAACCAAGTTTCTAGTGGGGTGTTTGGTATGTACTAATATTGGTGAATGTTTCTGCATTCATTCTAGGCTAAACCAAAGCACAATTTCATCTGGATGCTGGTGACCTACTGTTTGGCCAGGTTTATGATATAGATTCTGAATCCTGGATGTTGTCTCTTTTCCTGGAGCTACATTGAAGCATATACTTTCAGTGTATTTTGTTTTCTTTGTCACCCCATCAATTTTGTTTTTGTATTAAAAATATTATTCTGGGGAGGAGTTCATAGGCTTTACAGAACTGCCAAAGGAACCTAGATTATACAAAGAGAGAGAAAGACAGACAGACACACACACACACACACAGAGAGAGAGAGAGAGAGAGAGAGAGAGAGAGAGAGAGAGACAAAGAGATATGGAGAAAGAGACAAACACACACACACACAGAGGGAGAGAGAGATTGAGGAAGAAACATGGATTTAGCCTTCCAATACATAAGTTAATGTTTGCAAATGATATAAAACCTTTCTAATTCTTAATTCTTATGTCTTTTTTTTCCATTCTACTTTTCTGTTTTCAAGTAAAAGAAAATTGCTTTGAGATCTTGCGTTTCTAGATTTTGTTGTTGTTTTTATTAGACTGGCAGAGGCAAACTTCTTATGGACAAGTCATCAGAGAATAGATTCACTTTATCATAAAGATGCTACCTGAAGCTTTTGCTACCATAGTAAATAGTCCTAAAATTGATACTTTATTTCTATTATATTTAATAAATTAAGATCACTTCCAAAATATTTTGAGACATCAGAATAATATTTTGTTGGGATGCATGTGTGCAGACAAATAAGATAAATTGTATGCTAATATATTTTTAAATTTAAAAATAATTTTGCATTTTAAGTCACAGATTATATTTTACATAGTTTGTACTTAGGAAAAATATGACAGGGCTACAGGAATTTATGAAACAAATCTGAATTTAAAAGAATAATGGAGATGCAGACTTTAAAAACATGTATCTCTATGACCAGGGGCAAGTCATTTTATTTCCCTTGGCCATGGAATCAGCATATGAAAAGTAAAATATGAGTGGACTAGATGAATTCTCAGGTCCTCTATTAGCCCTTCTATTCTGTGGTTTCATAATTTTGAATGGCTCATTTCTTGTATGAATATGAAAAAATAATTCAGAATCCATGTGATCTGTGTTTCATTCCCACTGTTGTTACTAATCTATTTTGTGGTTGTCAGGGACTAACATCCCTGTCTCTTAACCTGTCTCTGTCTCAAATTCAGTTGTTGAAATATGGGCAAAGCAATTATCCCATGTAATAATAAGTCTGAAACACTGGAATCAGAGTTATTCTATGTAAATAAGAAATTAAGGTTAATTTTTATAACATAAATAAAAGTAGTTTAAATTGGAGAATTCAGTCAAACAATACAGTATTTATTGTATCCATTATGTTATATACATTTTAGTTATCCACTTTTACCCATCTCCTCATCACCATCATTGCAAATTTTTAGACTGAATTAAGCAAATCAGCTGGTTGTTTGGGGACCACCTCAATTGCAAACAATTGCCTTACTTCATATTTTATTTATTTTCAATGTCCATCCAATCTTTGTAGTGTGATTCTAGCTTTAAAATTTAATGGTCTATGCAGAATACACATGCATATATCTTCAACAGCATCAAATAATTTGCATAATGACATAAACAAATTTATTTTCCTGATAATCCACCCATGTTGGCAATGCACTTTTTAAACAGATGGCAGTGTGATGAATTGTTCAATATGGAGGAGCCATGGTACAAGTCTGGGAAATTTTCACAGATGCTAGTAATGAGATGGTCATGATCACACAACACTTGCATTTAGTTATAGAATATCAGTTCCTTTAGTGAAGGAGAAAAAAAAAACACAAAAATATTTTAAGATAAAGTTATTTTTATGTCAATATCCAGATATGCCACTGCATTTAAGATCAATGACTTTCCTATTTATAATTGCTATTTTTAATATTTTCAGCTGTTGAAAATAATTTCTCCTAAATGCTAATGTGATGACATAAAGTTTAAAGGGATTTTATGCATTATCTTCTCCTAGACCCCTTTATTTCTCATATAGTGAGTACACTATAGTACAAAGAGATAGATTTTTTTCCCCTAGGTCATATTATTATTAAATGGCAAGATGTGATAGTCAATGCCAATTGCAATGACAATCCAAACTCTTATCTGGACTTAAATTACTGGAAAGGGTCAGCCTTATGATAATAGTCAAATTTACTATGTTGTAAAGTTTTAGCAGAAATAATAGCTCTTTGGTAAGTAATTCCAATGCTGTCCTTGGAGTCAGGAATACCTGGGCTTGTATATTGCTTCTGATATTTACTAGGTGTGTGATCATAGCTTACACCCTCCATGATCCTCAATTTCCTCAATTGTAAAATGAGAGTATTAGATCTTAATCTAGAATTTGTGATTTAAGAAAAAAAA
This sequence comes from Sarcophilus harrisii, assembly GCF_902635505.1. Classification (NCBI taxonomy): domain Eukaryota; kingdom Metazoa; phylum Chordata; class Mammalia; order Dasyuromorphia; family Dasyuridae; genus Sarcophilus; species Sarcophilus harrisii. The sequence goes on along the minus strand of NC_045428.1, from coordinate 23,481,859 downwards.
AACACTTTCCTAATTATATTTCAACATAATTTTCTCTGTAATTATTATATTTGTGTTATATATGTATATTTGCATATATGTATATTTGTAAAAACTCAGTAACTGCCAACCAGCAATCATACACATAATAGGCAAGCAAAACTTATTGAGAACAAAAAAGTATTCTAAGGGAAAGATAGGAGGTATCATGTGCAAGTAAGACAGTGATCACAAGCATCATCTTCTCTCCTATACTAATAGAGAAACCCTAATACTTTGAACTCAAGAGCCTTTAGAATGGCATTATTCCTAGTCCACTCAGCTATCATTTTGAGAAAGGATGACTATGGAGATATAGTCTGGATACAATTTTTTGCAGGTTTGACAGCCACTGTTACTAAAAAACCAGAAAAAAATCCATGTCCTCCAACCTTGACACTATCATTTCTTCAACATCAGAAACTGATATTTTATCAATAGAAATAAAGACTCAAGTGGAAGCAAAAGTGAGTACATTTTTGTTGTTGTTAGCAGATGATTGTACACACTGTAACCACTGAAGATGAGTAGCGATCATTTCTATGCTGCTTATCTAGCTTTGATCTAACACTTTACTGAAACACAGGTGCTCCACTAGTCAACACCACATTAGCCCTATGTGAAATCACTGGTTACAGCAAATGGATGTTTTGAATACTAGGAATAAGTTGACTTAACTTGCCAGTATACTTTCCAAGGATGCATAGATTTATAATGTGGTTGACAAACACATTGCCAGTTACCTCAATGTTTGGGAAGCTCCAAAGGAAAATGTCAGAGAGAAAAATTAGATTGACTACCAAACTCAAGTTCTACAGAGACACTCTGCTGATCTCATTGTTCAATGCCTGGACAGTGAAACCTTGAAAGTATACCAGTGCCATGCCAGGAAACTGATTTACTTCAATTATAATTGTCTTACAAAGATTCTGAAGATCACTTGGCAGGATAAGATATCAGACACTGAGGTCCTTTTGCAAAGTAAAGTGCCAAGCATTCAAACACTACCATAGAAAGTGAAACTCTAATGGGTTGGCCACATTGTTCAAATGCCAAATTTATGCTTTCCTAAAATTGTATTTTTGGAGGATTTACATGAAGCAAGTAGGCACATGGTGGTCAGACTCTCAAGGTCTCTCTATACTTTAAAATTGATTGTGTGACATGGGAGATGCTAGCCAAGAACTGTCTAACATGGCATCCCTGCATCAAAGAAGATGCAATGGTGTATGAGGAAAGCAGAAATGAAGTAACTGAAAAGAAATGCAAGTTTCATACATTTATAGAACTTACCCCACATGTTCATACAGACTATTTTTATCTGATCTATGGAAAAGCATTCTTAGTTTATATTGATCTGAATAGCCACAGTCAGACACACTGTAACTTGACTTTAACATAGTGATGTCATGTTGATCCTTTTCAAGAGCAAAAAGCAAGCAAAACAGAAATTTCATTAAGGAAAAGCAATTGTCATATATTTTGTTTCTGTATTCTAATTCTTTTCCATGTGACTCCATGCCAAAATCTCCTACATATACTATCTGTTCCATTAGAATATGAACATATTGAGAGCAAGGATTCTCTTGCTTATTTCTTTTCAAGTGATTTGCACTCAGTAAACAATTTTAAAAACTATATTTTTATTCATTTATTTATTCTAGGTATAAGTCTGTGATATTAAGAAACATGCAAAATGAGAAAGTTTACCATGTTTTTCATGTCCAAAAGTCATCCAAAGTATAAAAGGTGTTCAGGCTAATTGAGGTGATAATTTCATTATATTACAAAGCAAACCTTTTTTAATAGTAACAACAAAGTGTGTAGATATTTTGACATTTTTTTCTTAGAGCGCTGTGCTTTATAAAGTTTGCTGAAGAGGAGATAGAATCAAATGTGTCCTCTAGAAAAAAAAATTACAAAGGTGCCCATGGCAAAGCAATAATGAAAATCAACTAAACTAGTAAGAAACCTGGGAAATTGGCTCCTCTCATAGTTTTTAACGTGGGACATTGAGTGAGTCTTCCTAATGATATTAGAGAAGTCATTGAATACATTTTGTAAGGAATGACTTTTCTAGATGAATCATGGAAGATGACCAACATATATTTATATCTACATTCAATTCCTTCCAGTTTTGCTAAAAACTTTATTGCTAAAAACACTGGCATGGCTAGGATGAGTAAAAAGAAGAAGAAATGATAAAGTTGATCACTTTCACTGAGAAGGCAAGTGTTTTGGGTAGAGGCAAGAGGCAAGAAGAGGAGCCCAAAATATATAATTTCCTAGCATTTAATGCAGTCATCTTTGTTCCTCCACAAGAGTTCTGTTGCCCAGGCCCCTATGAAGTTGTGTCAGACTTTCAATATTGGGAAAAAAAAAATTTTATGCTTTTGCAAAGGTTTTTTTAACCTCAAATTATTGATGCCATTTTTCTGATTTCTTACATATGTAAAAAAATCACGCATTTATACAGCACTTTATGATTATAAACCTGCTTACATATATTCTTTCATTTGATGTTATATTTACCACAGCTATCAAGGTGTTATTATTATGCTGATTTTTGAAATAAGGAAACTGAGACTGTCATGTGACTTGCCCAGGTTTACATAGATAGGTAGGGCCTGAGCAATGTTTTGAACTCAGCTCAGTCTGAAGGCAGTTCTAGTATTTTTTTTTTCCCATTTTCCTACCCAGCTAGAGAAAATTACTGAATCAATAATGTAGAAAGTACAGCATTATATTTTTCACATAGATATTAAACTACAATTATGAAAACAATCCAATTTTATGAAATGACATGATACATTTGTAATTGTCTTAACAGTATTCCTGACTGAATAACTTTAGATGAAAGATTTTTAATCTCTTCATAAATAGATATTCTGTAGTTTGTGAAATAAATTGGAAATTTTTCTAGTTTTATTTCAATAAAATTGATGTCTTTTTTAAAATGAAACATTTTTCATTTTCATTTTTAAAACTATTTTAAATAACTATTTTTAAAAAACATTATTCTGAGAAGTCTTTAGGATCACTAGGATTACAAAAGAAAAAAAAAATGGAACCCCTATTTTAGGTCAATGAAAACCATCTATTACTTATATTTTATGTGAAAGTTATTGAGGAAACAATGACCAAAATTAAAAGTTTAATTAAATAGTTTCAAGGAGATTATATTTTATCAAGAAGAGAATGTATGCTTGTAAAGTTATAATTATATTAAATAAAAATCTATTATACATCATATTTGAAACAATATAGAAATAATTCTAAAGTATTTAGTCATTCAGTTTATTTCTATTGAATTTGGACACTACTCAATATTATATTATATAGATCATGAAACTAGGAATCATGAAGAACTGAGTTGGGATCCTGCCAATGGATATTTTACTAGTTCTATGGCCCTGTGCAATTTATCTGACTTTTTTCAACCTCAGTTATCCATCTGTAAAATGAATATAAAAATATACTTTATAGCAAAGTGTAATTTTGAAGAACAAAAGTACCAATACATTTTCCAAATCTTAACACTATTTTTAAAAATAGACAATATTCTTATTATTAATAGTAGTAATTAATAATAATAAGTACTGTCAATATTCCCTTTCTTCTCCAACTATTACTTGCTTTACAGTTTCCTCATATATCCCCAAGTAAAAATATAAGACTTTTCTAGATGAGAACTATTATTATTCTTTTCATTTTATCTTTGTTTATCTAGTCTGTACATAATAATTACTTGTGGAATGAAATTATTCAAATAAGCATTAAACATCTATAGAGAGATAATGTGTCTCAGAGTAGTATATTGGAGAAAGGAGCTCAATCTTCAGGATTCCAGAAACAGAATAGTAGATATTGTTGATGTTCATCCACTTTTGAAGAGGAATAGTGACATCAAGGATAATATTTTGACTTGCCCATGAATTGGACTTATGTGAAGCAGAGTTATGCAAAGTCATCAGCCGCATCATTTCTTCCAGATTCGTCAAAATCTAATGGCAAGACAATAATCGAGATGACTGGTGATGGTCCAAGGTGCAGTGGATAACCTTAGCATCTGAAGTCTGGCGCAGCTGTCCATATCACTTCCTTTAACTGCTCTCACAGCCATTGGAATAAATTTTTATCATTTACCAACAGAGGAAGTCTTTTCAAGATTGAGGTAAACATCCTCCTAACTGATGGATGGATTCAAGGCCTGTCAGTTACACTCAACCTGATTTACCCTGTCTGCTGGAAAGGTTCTAGTGGAACATGGTCCATGGTCATGTTATCACTTCTTAGAGCCACAGGTGAGAATTGGGTCAAGGTGGACTGAAGTTGGATGAATAGCCCTGAAAAGGACTCATCTAACCTTTCCACTAGAGGTACTAGTCTTCCTTGAATATCATATATGCTTTAGCATCTGGTTGTAAGAAAACAATTTACAGTATGAAGTTATTAAAAAGGAGTATTATTCAAATCTAGATAACAGAGAATGTTTAGCAGAACAGTTTGGTCAACAAGGGTTACATGCATCAGATAAGTTGAGAGGAATCAGGACTGAGAGAAGGTTACAAGACTTGATAATTCCTCACGTCATATGTGTATGGGTGATAATGAAATACACAGGGATAAATAAAATCTCCAAGAGAGAGGATGATTAGAGAACAACAATACTAATGTTTAAGAATGCAGTAACTTTAACAATGAAGCATGCTCATGTTTAGAGGGAAGGAAGACTATGAGGATCTAATAAAGAAACAGAAAGATAGGATGAAAATGACGAGAGGGCCTATTCATTAAAAATTAGAGGCAAGGCCATCAAGTGGAATGGGATGTTGGCCATTTCAAATATAGTTTTCTACTCTGCCCCACCTCTCAACTGGGAAATTTGTCTTTGACCTTTTAGTCAAATTAAATTAGAGAAAATTAAACATGAGTTCCTCCTTTTCCCTTTTTCTCTAACAAAAACAAAAATCTTGAAATGATAATCCACTTTCTATTTTTGGTCTATATAAATCTATATATCTACATATTTTTTCCATAATCTTATTAGTTGGTTTAGTAATCTCTAATCCACAACTTTCCTGCACTCCCACCGTACCAATTTATTAGAAATTTCCAGGCAAAAGAGACATTTCATTCTTGACAAGTCTAAATCTAACCACATTAGCATTTACCTTAAATCCTCCAATATTCCAAGTAATACTATTTTTGTTAAAGGCAAATACCATGCTTCCAATTGATTAGGTTCATAAACAAAGTATTATCCTTAACTCCTCACTCTCCTTACAATATCTAACCAATTGTCAAATCTTTCTGTTTTTATCATCACAGTATCTCTCACTTCTAATTCCTTTCTTCCACTAATAGAATTACTTTCTGGATTCAGTGCTTATCATTATTTCCATAGATTAGAGCAGGAGCCTCTTTTTGATTTACTTGTCTTAAGATTCTCACCACTCTAATACATTCTAAAAACTTCTGCCAAAGTAATTTTATTTAAGTGTAAATCAGATCATGTGATTCCTCTTACTCAATCAACTTTATTATTTTCCTATTAGCTTTAGAATAAAATACAGGATATCCTGTCTTATTTTTAATGTCTGTTACAACTTTATCTGGACATACTTTTTATTTGGATGTTATCTTGCCTCTAAAACTCTTCAGTCCAGTCAAACTGTAATTCTCTCTGCTCTTTGCTGGAAAAGATCTACTTTTCATCACTGTGATTTTGCAGGGATGCTTCTGCAATATTGAGAATGCAATCTCTCCTTATCTCTGCTTTCAAAAGTCCTTCTCTTCCTTTAAGATATATAACAAACAATATCTTCTTCATAAACCCTTGCCTGATCTCCTTAACATCAGGGACCTTCCCATTAGTGTTATAGGTATTGAACAAATTTATATTTCTGTGGTTTTATATGTGTATGTTTGTGTATACACACATGTGTACAAATATACATATATATATCTATTTCTCTATCGTGTATTTATCTATGATAGTTAATTAGCTAGCTAACTGGTATAGTAGATGGGTACATGGTATAATGGATAGAATGTTGGACTTAGGTCAAGAAAGTCTAAATTTAAATGGAGCTTCAGACAGTTACTAGCTTTGTAAAAATACTTAAGTCACTTAACCTCTCTTACCCTTAGTCTCATGTGTAAAATAAGGAAAATGATATAATCTACCTTTCATGATTATTGTCTTATTGGATCATTATCCAATATCTAATGAGATAACATGTGATGTAGTTTATAAAATCTGAAAATATAAAATAATAAGAATAATGACAATTATTGGTATAGATATTATTACTAATATTTTTATTAATTTATAGTTCCCCCATTAGAATGTTTAGTCATTAAGATTGAGTTATAAGGATGTTATGCCTTTTACTTGTATACCCAAGTCTTAAAATAGTTCCTGGCACAGAGACTTTAATAAATGTCACTTGACTAAGGATGAGAAAAAATAATTGCTATTTAATGATGAGGAGTTTTTTTTTTTTTTTTCTGTTTTTCTTTCAAATCTCAGATAGTTGCATCTTCTACACAGAAACTTTCCTCATTCCCCTGAGTAATGTTGTCTTTCTTCTGAGTTATCTTCAATTTATCTTACATATATATTGTGTGTATATGTATATATAAACATAAATAATATAACACATATATGTATGTATATACACATCTATCTATCTATACATATGCAGGCATAAATACAGATACTGATATAGACATATTTGTACATAATTATTAATATGTTATCTCCTTCTTTAAGAAGTGAGCAGGTTTTTGCTTTTGTTTGTTAATTTTTTTTTCCTTTCGTGTCTCTAATATGTGGTACACAGTAGATATGTAATGCATGCTGACTGGCCTGATTAATTAACTAGAGACCTAATCCAATGTACTGGGCTGTGGTTTGTGGTGGGTGTTGTTGAAAGGCAGATAGGAATGGTGGGAAGAGCAAATAAATTTTTTGTCAAGGCTAAGATATGATACGAAGGCCAGGGGGAATTATTTTAAATTTTGTGGAAAATTGAATGTTCAAAGTCTGAAGTTAATGGTGTCATTTAAAAGGGAGAGCCCTGAGATTCATGATAGAAATACGATAATTGATAAACCAAGATCAGTGAGAAATTCAGCAAAGAAATGAGTAGGGGTGAAAAGGAAGTCATGAAAACACATTCCTCTTGGATGGCAGCAATCTATCTCTTCAACTAGATCCTGAAACTGAAATGTTCCCTAAGTCATATCATGAGCCACCTTGATTCTTGTCTCACATGTTTGAAAGTTTTGTTTCTGGGCCTATTTGATAGGTGTCAAGAAAATGGGAAATGTTGAATTCTGGAGGCAAGAATTCTTCATCACGATTGTGACCTATTCTAAAAAGAGGAATATTACCTGAGACATTTCAGAGTTATAATGCAAAGCAGTAAATGTTAAAGTTGGAATTGACAAATTTTGCAAATAATTAACAAATATTCAAGCACCTCATGCTGCCAAAACTGACAAGATATATGCATTTTTCATTTCAAGAAGCATTAATTGAAACTCTGCCCTGTATCTCACTTGGAAGTATGTGGGTGTGTAAAATTCAGAAGATAGTTATGTCTTTCTTTGCTCCTTTGCAGGAGAGGAGCAATCTCTCAATCCTGGTAACTGTGCTGGCTGCTCATACCTGACCTGGCGGTATGAGTAGAAAGATAAAAAGACATGTTGTCTGATTCCTATGCCACATTGAAAAGAGAAAAAATATCAGCAGCATGTTTTCCTTGTTTACTTGTTTCCATGCAAGACTCTTTTTGCTCAGGGGCCAAATCTTTTGCCTCAGTTACCTTTCCCCTAGCCCCATCCATCACCAACGCCACAGCCTCCATCATGGGGAACAAAGGAGCAATGAGGGGATTGCTCTAAAATCCAAAATTGTACATTTTTTAGTGTGAAGGTATATGTAATACGGGGATTGGAGAGGGAAACAGCTCAGTGGCAGTATCCCCCGAGGAATGGCTCTCAAGGGACTCATGTCATGTATTCTCCATGGGCTTGGTACTAGCTAGAGCATATCAGCAGCTCTTCCCAGGCTTATCCTCTGTGAATATGAAATTTCTCTTACAATGTTGTGATAATTCTGAAAAGTACCTAGAACAAACCCAAGTTTCATTTTCTATTTTTTTTTATAGTTTTAAAAAGTTTTCTTTTTTTTTTTTTTTTTTATTTAATAGCCTTTTATTTACAGGATATATACATGGGTAACTTTACAGCATTAACAATTGCCAAACCTCTTGTTCCAATTTTTCACCTCTTACCCCCCCACCCCCTCCCCTAGATGGCAGGATGACCAGTAGATGTTAAATATATTAAAATAGAACTTAGATACACAATAAGTATACATGACCAAAACGTTATTTTGCTGTACAAAAAGAATCAGGCTCTGAATTATTGTACAATTAGCTTGTGAAGGAAATCAAAAATGCAGGTGTGCATAAATATAGGGATTGGGAATTCAATGTAATGGTTTTTAGTCATCTCCCAGAGTTCTTTTTCTGGGCATAGCTAGTTCAGTTCATTACTGCTCCATTAGAAATGATTTGGTTGATCTCGTTGCTGAGGATGGCCTGGTCCATCAGAACTGGTCATCATATAGTATTGTTGTTGAAGTATATAATGATCTCCTGGTCCTGCTCATTTCACTCAGCATCAGTTCGTGTAAGTCTCTCCAGGCCTTTCTGAAATCATCCTGTTGGTCATTTCTTACAGAACAGTAATATTCCATAATTTTCATATACCACAATTTATTCAGCCATTCTCCAACTGATGGACATCCATTCAGTTTCCAGTTTCTAGCCACTACAAAAAGGGCTGCCACAAACATTCGTGCACATACAGGTCCCTTTCCCTTCTTTATAATCTCTTTGGGATATAATCCCAGTAGTAACACTGCTGGATCAAAGGGTATGCACAGTTTGATAACTTTTTGAGCATAGTTCCAAACTACTCTCCAAAATGGTTGGATTCGTTCACAACTCCACCAACAATGCATCAATGTCCCAGTTTTCCCACATCCCCTCCAACAATCATCATTATTTTTTCCTGTCATCTTAGCCAATCTGACAGGTGTGTAGTGGTATCTTAGAGTTGTCTTAATTTGCATTTCTCTGATTAATAATGACTTGGAGCATCTTTTCATATGACTAGAAATAGTTTCAATTTCTTCATCTGAGAATTGTCTGTTCATATCCTTTCACCATTTTTCAATTGGAGAATGGCTTGATTTTTTATAAATTAGAGTTAATTCTCTATATATTTTGGAAATGAGGCCTTTATCAGAACCTTTGACTGTAAAAATATTTTCCCAGTTTATTGCTTCCCTTCTAATCTTGTCTGCATTAGTTTTGTTTGTACAAAAACTTTTCAGTTTGGTATAATCGAAATTTTCTATTTTGTGATCAGTAATGATCTCTAGTTCTGCTTTGGTCCAAGTTTCATTTTCTAAATGGAAAACATGAGTCTCAGAGATATTAATTTGCTTAAGGTCTTGCAAGTTGTGCTTGTTACATTTGAAACTAGACACTGTTTTGAGATCACTTTCTCATCCTTTGTTCTTTTAAGAAAAGAAACCTCAATAATCTCTAAGATGTAATATTCATTATAAATTTTTAAAAAATCATTACTAGAATAGATTACTTTATGAAATAGTGATCATAGTGAATCATAGGATCATAGATTTAAACAAGAAACCTTGGATGTTAGATTTAAAACAAGAAAAGCCTTACAAACCCCTCATTTCACTGAGGAGATAACTGGATTCCAAAAAGATAAGTGATTTTGTCACTTCAACCAACATGAGATAAAATACCCTCTCATCTTCCCTCCCAGACCAGCCACAGTGCCATATATAAGTTTGTTTATCTGTTATTTTTTTAAATCAAGACAATTGATATTTTTCACAAATTTTGAACCATTTCATACACCATCCTCTACCCTTACCAAAACCCATGTCATCTAAACTTGTTTGAGTATTTCAAAAAATACAGCTCACCACACGAGGGCTCCAAAGATCAAGACCATTTTCCTACCCCAAATTGGAAGTGTTTCCTTTTATTTCAGTAACTATAATCTATGGGAGAAATAAGCATGGAGAAAATTCACAGACATTGTGAAGAGATACTAGAGGCTTTAAACAGTGAATGACATAGTTGTTCCTATCAGAGAATCAATTAGAAAGTCTATCAGTATCCACTTAAAGTTCAATGAAATGAGTAAAATATCATAATGAAAATAAATGCTAATTTTTATTTTGCTGACAGATTAATTTCAGATTTGCAAATTTTAATGTAATATAAAAATGTGGAATATATGCTAGGGAAAAGTTAAATAACATGGATTTTGGAATCCCTTCTAATCCAGAGGTTTTGTGACTCAAATATATTAATTTTATGTAGCATATAGTATTTTAAAATTTTATTTTTCAAATGTCAATACTATTTTGCCTTTCCAATACACATAAAGATTGTTTTCAACATTCAGTTTTTGCAAAACTTTTGAGTTCCAATTTTTTTTTCTCCATGCCTCCATTACCTCTCCCTTACCAAGGCAGCAAGCAATCTCACATAAGTTGCATTTTACAATCATTTTAAACATATTTCCATATTGATCATGCTGTAAACAAAAATCAGAACAAACGGGAAAAACATGAGAAAAAGCAAACAAAATTTAAAAGGCGAAAATAGTATGTTTTGATCTATATTTAATCTCCATAGTACTTTTTGTATGCAGGTGACATTTTCTATCCCATATCTATTGGAATTGTCTTGGTGATTGCTTTATTGTAGCAGTATTTTTTAAAATTATAGCAGATTTGAAGTGGAACAACCTTCTTGAATATAGAAAACCACCAAAACCAGATATCAACATTAATTTATATTTGATAAGAATAAGGAAATTCTATTAAGATGCTAGAAAAGTAAATCAAGTCTTTCCCTTATGGAATTAAATGTTAATAGCCACCCCCCAAAAAACAAAACAAAAGAAAACAATATATGTCATTTGGGGCTTGTTCTTTTTCCAAAAATTTTCAGATTCCTGAAAAGAATATAAAACTTAAGTCACAATGGACTACTTGATATTGGTGAATTGAGGAGCAAAAATAATTAGTAACAAAGTCCAAATTAAGGACTATATTAAAGAAGTCCTTACAGGATATTTTCAAAATTTGTTGAGATTTACTCATACCAGAGATATAATTATTGAGATATATCATTACTTATAATTTCATTCCTAATGTAATTTCTTTCTGTAATAGTTATAAAATATTGCTCTTAAAATTAAGAAGATAATATATTTAAAGGTGAAGGTATAGTTTTGGCATCAACTAATACAATTCCTTGATTTTAGAGATGGAGAAATTGAATACTGTAATAGAGAAAAGAAATATCTTGCTAAATCATATCCAGACTATTAGAAGGTGGGTTTGGGTTTGGTCCAGCATTTCTACTGGACTCTTCTGGGCTTTAAATACACTGTTTATCAAAATCCATGTTGTATGCCTGAAACACTGTACCTTTGAAAGGAAAATCATATCTATATATGGACTGAAAAAAATAATTAAACAAAATTAGAGCATGAAATATAGGCATTTATCATAAAAGTGGGTTTTTAACAAACCTGAAGGCTCTGTAGCTCCATGACCTATCATTACCCCAGATATGAGGTAGTAAAATGTACCTCTTTCATCCTTTGAAGAAATGGTAGTAAAGAGATGTGTAATATTTTGCATTAACAGTAATACGTTGTTGGTATATTGGTTGGTTTTGATAAACAGATTTTAAGTTCTTTCTTTTTTTTTCTCAAGAGATGACCTCTGGAGCAGAAAAATTGGTGTGATCTATATTTGGAAATTTTATGCCACCTTAGGGTGGTATAAATATGTACCAATCTAAATGAATTTTATAATACATTCCCATTCAGAGAAAGTCATCTTATTTATTTAGGTAATCAATAGCATGTTTTTGTCTTTCTCCTTATAGAATAACAGTCTTATAATTACATTAACTTTTTTTTTTTTTTGGACAGTGGAGAACTAGATTTTATCTCATTGATAGGAACATTCCAGATATTGTACTGATCCCCATGGCATAGTCAAAAATCTAAAAGGGTTCTAGTCCCTTGGATAGAATTCTTACGATACATTTATAAAGAAAAAATTACAAAAAATTAAAAAAATTAGATTACAACTTCAAATGGTAAAAGGAGTAGCCATACTGCGGTTGATTCAAAGGAGTATCATGATAGAATGACTTCCTTGCCTAAATCTTCAAGATATCATTGTCTTTATACTTTATATAAATATAAAACAAATCATGCCATTAAGGCATCTTAGAACCGAAAGAAAAATAGAAGACATTTAATCATACTAATTCTCCTACCAAGGCAAATAAAAAGTCTTCTTCTAGAGAAGTCTTTCTACAATTTTTCAGACAGATGGTCATCCACCCTTTACTTGAATTCCTGTAGTTTAAAGGAACTCATCATCTAATGAGTATTTAAAACTTTAAAATAAATTTCATAATTACACAGAACCAAAATGTATTCCTCATAGTTTGCACAGGAGTCCTAATTCTATGCTCTTTATTTGATAGTAAAATCTAATTCCTCTTTCATGGGACATATTTCAAATGTTTAAGAAAAAAAAATGTTTAGGAAATGTTTCAAATCCTTTTATCTCCAGGGCAAAGAATTTAAATTTCTTAGTGCTTTCTTATTACATCACTTGAATTCACTTACTATCAATAGAAATATCCAAAAGATACTCAAAAAGAGGATATTTAGAGTAAGGGTTTTAATTCTTCTTCTGATTCTTGTTAGTGACTTTGTAAAGGTTATTTCATATAGCCAAACCTCGGTTTTTATGAATTGTAAGATGGTAAAATTGAACTCTATCAACTCTGAGGTTGATACTAGAACGAAATCTATAATCCATTTCAGAAAAATACCAAGAATGGAAGCTAACATTTATAAGTGGCTAATAATTTAAAAGCTGCTTTTTTTCTTGGTAACCTTTTGCAATAGAATAAATCTATTGCAAGTAAAGTTAACAAGATTTATTTAGTGTGTACTGTATGAAAGACATTGTGACATACTCTGACAACAGATTAAAAAGCAAAAACAATCCCTGCTTTCAAGGAGCTCACAATCTTATGTAGGAGGAAAGACAGGAAAACAGTTATATAAAAGCAGAAAATACAGTGGAAAATGAGAGATAATCTCAAAGGAAAGAAAGTAGCATTAAGGAAATTCAGGAAAGGTTTTTTGGACAAAGTGGATTTTAGTTGAGACTTGAAGACAGTCAATAATTGGAAATACGGACAGAAATAATTGCATACATGGGGAATAGGCATTAAAAATGTAGAGTTTCAAATGGTAGACAGTCTTGTGTAAGTAGTAGTATGGAGGTCAAAACACACAGAGGAGTAACATGTAAAAAGGCAAATCCAATTAAGTTTTAAAAGCTGAACAGAGACTTAATTTTCAGGATAATAAGGAGTCACTAGAGATTAGTGAATGTGTTAGCAGCTAATGGCAAGATGGACTAAAGTGGAGAAGGACTTAAGGCAAGGTGAATGGCTAGAGAGGCTATTGCAATTGTCAAGAAATAAGGTGATAGGGGCAGGCTTGTAGTGCAGTAGATAGAGCATCAGCCTTGAAGTCAAGAGATTCTGAATTCAAATGAGACCTCAGACAATTAACACTTCCTGACTGTGTGACCCTGGGCAAGTCACATAACCCCAATTGCCTCAGGGGAAAAAAGGAATAAGGTGATGGTGATAAAGGTTTAAAAGAGGGTAGCAAAAAGTATGAGAGAAAGGATAGAGGGCATGTACTAGAGATGTTGTGAAAGTAGAATTGACAGGACTTGGCTTGGTAGACAGAGATAGAGAAACGGACATACAGACAGACAAACATATGGAAACACAGAGACAGAAACAGAGAGAGAGAGAGAGAGAGAGAGAGAGAGAGAGAGAGAGAGAGAAAATAGAAAGATGGCCATAAATAAGTAAATTGAAGTATGATGCCTTAGCTGTCAGCCTCCATGACAGGAAAGATAGTGTTGCTCTCAGCAATTCTAATAAAGTAATAGGGAAGTAATATGGCTATAGAAGTGCTCAGAGAAATTTAGAACCTTTGGTATGAGGGCTGCCAAGCCTTTTCCAGGGTTGCTTTAAACCTTTGATATTCACCTGATTCACCCAAGTCTCATCTGAAGAAGTTGTAGTGTGGATTGTGGCCACCATTTTAGTAGTTAGGCTAAATCATATTGAGGGTAATAGAGAGTCTCAAACCCATGAGTGAGTTGGAAAGTCCTAAAGACTTTCCCTACTGGAGTAGACAGATATAGCTGATTTTTTTTGAGGATTAGTATTTGTGAAGAACATTATGTCTTTACTTGTCTTTACCGACTTTACTTGTCTTTAACGACAAGTAAGATCTAATACAACTCTATAAAATGCAAGCTATTGTTATTATATATATATATATATAATTTGTATGTAATATTATATATATATATATATATTTCTATTTCCAGCCAGATAATGAAACATTGAAAAACCAAAAAAAAAATCTTCAGTCTAATCTTCACTTTGATTTAAATGTGAGGTTTCAGAAGATTTAAATGTGAGGTTTCTATTTTTTGAACACTATGAACTATGCTAGTTTAAGAAAAAGATTATTGGAATAGACTATAAGTAAAGAATTTTACAATTATTTTATTATAATTCCCCTGCCAAAAGAAAGCATTCAATTATACAAACAGAAATTGATAATTATATGAAGTGATCAATTCCATTAAAAAATTAAAATATAAACTTTAAGAAGCTAGCAAGAAAATATCAAATATATTTCTATATTGCCATCTGTATTATTTTACTTTCTGGTGTTCTCCATGTACATGTGGCTGATATCATCATCATCATCATCATCATCATCATCATCATCATCAATCTCATCATTGTCATCACAGTAGGTAGAAAGTTGACTTGAAATCAAGAGACCAAAATTCAGGATGTTCAAAACTGGCTTCAGGTACGTTTAAGATTTATCATCCTGATCAAATCATTTAACCTCTTTTTGCCTCAGTTTTTCCAACTAAAAAAATAGGGATATTAATAGCACTTACTAGGCAGGGTTGTTGCGTAGAAAAACTGAGATAATATTTTTTTAAACTGGTTTGCTCAGTGCCCTGTCCTTACTTAGTCCTTCCAATACCTAGTAGGTACTAAGTAAATGTTTATTCCTCTTTCCCTTTTAAGGTAATTTTTCACAATCAGAAGTATGACTGTAACACAGTTTGACTCATGAATCTGGACAATGAAGAAATGTAGTAAAGTGAAGGTTCTAAGCCAATGCAAAAAAAAAAAAAATCAAAGTAAATATTGTCAATGGCCTCCAGGGAAATATCATTTAAAAATACCATTTAGGAAGGAGAAACATCACTCATTCAATAAACAAGACCAAAGTTCAAAACTCAGTGTTAGGTAGTCAGATGTAGTCATACCAGGGGCAACTTACTTAATATCTCTTCTTTTCAGTTGTGGATGGGTGTTGGAACACATGATTTTTAAAGTCCGGTCTACTCTAAATCTAACTTTCTATTCTAAAATTCTGTGATTTATTAAGTGCCTGCCATGTGCCAGGTATTGTACAAGTCGCTGGATCAAATTGAAGCATAACTTGATTGATAATTATTCATCTGAATGCATTACTGTAACACAGATAAAATTAATATTTAGCTAAATTTCAGTCTATTATGGATTAAAATTTCAATCATTCTAGTACTTAAAGAGGATTCTCCCTGGTTTATAATTTCCAAAGGATTAGTATTGTTCCTTTAGACATGGAATTTTTTAAAAAAGATTATATTGTACTAGTTCTCTGAGCATTCCCCCCAAAATCCCTTTGGTATCTTTAAAGCAGCAACTGTAAAATCACAGACTTATGGATGATATCAGTTTCTTAATGTAGAAGTCAGCTCATGTTAATCCTGGATGGTTTGTCAGCAAGTTCAAATGGAAACTGAATACTTAAGGAACAATAATAGGTAACTTTTAGACCAAAGAAAAAAGTACCTGATAGAAACATAGGCCACAGGATTGTCAAGTAGTCACTGTGGATGCCCAAATGGCTAAGCAGAATGGGAAAGGAACTTGCAAATTATCCTTTTTAGCCAAGCATCAGTTGCTATCTTTGTAAGCACATTTTGAAGTCAGTCTAGTTATATCTATACATCTATTTATGTATACACACAGAGGCATACATATGTATAAGAATATACATTTATTTGTATGTGTTTATGATAACAAGGATATCTACACACACACACACTATATATATATATATATATACATATGTATATATATATATATATATATATATATAGTTCATATTAGCATGTTGAGTAGAGATTTCTCTAAATTTGCAGTCTAACATTTCTGTGAGCTACTGCAATTGTACTCTGTGAATAAAGCACAGTGCATTCTTTGAGGTGAGCAGGCATGATGGACTGTCCTGCGCCGATGTCTCCTGTGTGCCACAATAAATTCTAAAAGTCTTCAGAGACGTCTTGAGAGTATTCTTGTATCGTTTCTACTGCACTCCATGTGAGAATTTGCCTTGTGTGAGTACTCCATAAAAGAGTCTCTTAGTCAAATGAACTTTTCATATATTTTGAATAGCATGGACAGCCCATCAAAGTCGTAGAGTTTGAGTTAGAGTTTGAACTCTTGGCAGTTTAGCTCAAGAAATGACCTCCAGCACCCAGTACATTATTTTGCTAAGCAATCTTTAGACTCTGCCTAAAACAATTCCTGTGGAATGGATTCAGTTTCTGGAATGGTACTGGTAGAGTGTCCAGGTTACATGGGCATATAACAATGAGGTCCACAGAACAGCTTTGTAGATCTGTCTCTCCCACATCTCTCCTTGGAGCCTCCAAATTCCAAGTTAACTTTGGCAATGTGTGCATTATGTAGACTTACCAACAGTATTCAAATTTTTTGACTTGCTATACCTGGTAGTTCCATGTATATGCTGAAAACCTGTTTTTTTTTCCCCTTGGTGGTAATTGTGTGTTAGGGCCAAATAAGCACAAACAACAAAGAATTAATCCATACTTGGGCACACTTCTGCCTGAGAGTCTGCACTGAGTGCACAGTCATTGGCGATCAAAAATGTGTGCTAACCTTGGCTTATATAGCCTTTTCAATTTAAATAATTTGCCATTAGTGCGATAGATATCTTTGATGCCATTTTGTCCTCACTGAAGGGAGCTGTAATCAATGAAAACTAAAAAATGCTTCAAGGAAGTACAGTTTCGCCTTATTGCATTGGTGACTGGATTGCATGCAAGTATGCTGTCATGAAACTGAAATGCAATACTGACGAACTTGGTCAAACAACCAGATTTTGACATTATTTTCCACAAGTCCTCATGACTGACAATATCTTTGATCAGCTTGATTAACATTGTGTATAGATATCTGTTCTGTTGGCATTTTCTGAAGTTTTAGGAAACGAAAGCCATGTTGAATGGTCCTTCACCCTTTTTGAAGACATACTGGGTCTTGGGTAGAAGATTATTTTTCAGGGGACCAGTCTGGCAAAAATCTTGCCAGCGATGTTTAAGATGCAGGGAGTGGAATAGGACAATCTATTTCTTTTCCTTTTACAGATGGATGATGGAGACAATTAAATTCCAGGGAATAACCTCCTCTTGCCATACAATGTGGAAGATTTCAGCCAACTTTTGTTATAGCTGACCTCCAGCCTTGTAATCTTAGCTGAAATAGAATCAGCACCATTTACTTTGTCACTGGAGAAGAATCTAATGACATTTAAAACCTCTTGTTCAGTTGGAAGTTTGGCTAAATCTATAACATCAACTTGTGTATTATGAACAATTTACCCCTGGCTTTGTAATCTTATCTGGAACAGAATCAACACCATTCACTTTATCACCTGAGAAGAATGTAATGGCATTTGAAACCTCTTGTTCAGTTGGGAGTTTGGCTAAAGAGGGACTGACTTCAAACTGAGATAATATGGTCAATAGTTTCAGCATTGATTGATAACAGTCCATGGAGAACAACATTCAGTCCATGTCTCCATAATCCTGCCATCATCACCAATTAGTATGGATCTGTCAGCACTGAGTAGTTCAAATGTACATTAGGACTTTGATCCCAAAATAATTTTCAGGATATCACAAAAGTTATTAGCATTGTGACACATTCTTTTGCTTCACTACTGAGCTAAGAGTCCTGCTTTTCTCAAAGTTTCACTTGCACTTTACCTTTGATAGAATTAAATTCTTCTTTCTTAGTGACAGACAAAATATCTTGCTGATAAATGTTGTGAAGTTCTCATTTTTTTTTGTTTTTGTTTTCCAGCTTCTGAATTTCCCCATCACTTTTGTCAAACAAATTTTGATGTTTGAATGTATTCTAGTCCAGATTTAAAAAAAAAAAAAAGGATGCTGTACACCACATCTCTGAAACCTACTTACTTCTTTTTTGCACCTCTACTGCTAATCATGTATTGGCTCAATTCCCCCTCCAACTCAGCAACAAACTGTCCACACATAGAGAAGCACTAAAATCTGTTGACCTTAGGTCTTCTGGTACTTGCCTTGCTTTGGGGCTACAGCTTTGTTGAATGCAAATGTTTAACTTGGAAAGGATAATATATATATAATCTGTTCAACACTGCACCATATATCCCCTTTATCACTCAGTTTCTTCTCCTTAAAATTATAGTTTATTAATAGCCAGTGCTTACTGTGAGGAGGTATCCACAAAGTTTTATTGGGTTTAAATAAATACATGACAGCATTTGTGAAGAAAAGGCTACGAGATGCACAACTTTTAAGCAGTAAGTGACCATTTCTGTTGCTGTTTCTGATTCTATTCCGCCCATGTCTGATTGTCTATGCCTATTCTGGCATTAAAATAATCTATACAAATAAACTTATCCTTTTTCAGTACATTAATAATAATGGTCTCCAGGTTTTCATAAAATTTTTCCTTGACTTAATGAGGATTCATCATGATGGGAGCATACACCCTAATGATGATGACGTGGCACTTTTCTTGCAAGTGGCAATCACAGGTCACAAACCTGCCATTAGCTCTTTTTTGGGAGTCATACAAAGTATTGACTAGATTAGATTTGATTGTAAAACCCTGTGCCCATCAATGAGGCCTTTCCAGAAATATATGTATCCAGCTGCCACTTAATAAGCTGGCCTTCCTTTGTCAGCCTTGTTTTATGTAAGACTTATATTTGGATATGATGCTTGGTGAATTCTCTTGCAACAAGACAAGCTTGTATTCCAGGTCTGCTTGATTCCATGTTGTCCATCAGCATGTAAGCAGTTCACATGACAATGATGAGTGAATTCATCTTTCCCAAAAGTTTTTGTCCAATTTTGCATTTCAATCACAGAGTAGGATCCCTATCTGCCATAGTAAGCAGACCAGGGTTAGCTTAGAGACTTTTGCTAGCTCTCATGCCAGAAGGTGAGAATTCAGACCTTAAAAAGTCTGCTCAGAGCCCTGGTAGAGCTTCTAAATCCCACTGATGCTTCAGTCTTGTGAGAAGATGGCTCTATGGTCTGGGCCACCTGTGTGTAGGTTTGCGACTACAGCTCCCCAGTGTCTCCACATGTTACTTTGTCAGTTGCTTGTAATCATAGGATTTTGAGGTAAGTGTAAAATGATAAGGTAATGAAATAGCAAAATTTAAGATGATAAAATGGCATGGGTAATTTCTTTTGACTCCAGCGAAAATTGGATTTAAGGGAGAGTTGCATAAAGTCATCAGTCTCTATCTTCAAAAGTGAGGGAAGTGCAGTGGCAAGACAAGTCAGGAACACTGGCCATGAATTTAGATGGAGTGAATGACTTTGGCATCTTTGATGTCTAACCAAGCTCTAAGTACTCCCCAGTCCTGCTTGAATCACTTTCATAACTGTGGGAACATTATTCTCTCTACCAATTTTAAACTCTTTACATGCTGGGGTTAAACACCCCCCCCCTTAACTCCACAATAGCTTGATGCTTATCAATTATCCTTAATCAGGTTCAGTCATTTTGCTCAGATTGTTTTACTGGGGTGGGGGAGCCACATGTCATGCTACATTTTTTTTGGAGTCACTAGTTAGATAGAAATATAAGTCATAAGATGGCCAACTTGTCATTATGGCTGGCCAAATGCCAATTTGGATCGGATAGACAAGATGGAGGAAGAACCTACAAATTTCAATGTTTAGCCAAGTATCAATGTCCTGTATTTTGGTTACCACATATAAAAGTCAGTTACACATACACACATACATGCACACACACACACATACACACATGCACAAACAAGCATACATATCTAACCTTTGAATTTCAAAAAATCCTTTCTGGTCACCTCAATTTATTTTGAGCTGTATTTCTTATTAAATGTTCGCAATAACTGGTCATCCATTTTTTGCTTGTAATAATTCATTGAGGACTTTCAAGTAAGCACATCAATCTTAGAAGCATTTATTCATAAATAAAGTTATTATTGGACTTCTCATTCTGTCTTCTGGGACCAAGAAGAACAAGATTTCTCCCTGTGTTATGTGAAAACTTTTCATATTTTTAAATATTTTATTCATTTACCTATATATAAAAAGAAAAAAAAACATATTCATGCATGTGGTACAGCATAAAAAAGTGGATTCAATGTAAAACCATAAGATTATATTGTTACTTTTTACTTTATTTAAGATATATCATAAATATGATACATTGTTTTCAAAGTTACCCAGCTTTTTTGGGGCTTCTTTCTAGGTTTTCTTTTGTTCCCTGCTCTGTACTTTTAATTTTTTTTCTCCCTCATTCCTCACTTTGCTTTAGAGAAGAATCCAATTAAATACAGATTTATACACTATTTTCATATCTATATACACATATTCATACATACATTTATGTAAAACCATACTGTACATAATTCTAATTATGAGTCCTTTCTCTGGAAGTGGATAGCATCATCCCTCAGAGACTAAGTTTTTCCATGTTTTTGCAAAATCCATCAGCTCATCATTTTTATAACACAGTTTCTCAAACTCTTCCTTTATCTTTTCTTCACCACTAACCTGACCAGATAATCTCATTAATACCATGATCTTTGGACCATTCTCACCTTTTTCATCCTCTTCTACAAGGCCTTCAATTTATCAATATCTTTCCTAAAAGGTGGCATACAAAATTGCCCACAGTATTGCCTACAGACTCCAGGATGTCTGACCAGAGTCCCCCAGGAAGTCCTCCAGGGCATCTCTCTCCCATACCTTGAGTCATGTACTTTTGCTGAATATTCTTCAGTCTATTTTTATGCCTTCAACACAATTTTGAGGTATTTCCTTCTCATCTCTTGCCCTTCCTTTTTAGGTTTAGATGCAGTCTAGCAAGAGTCTGTATTCCCTTTACTGGTTCTACTTTTTCAATTTGACTTACTGTACTTGTCAGTCCTAATTGCCTTAGAGTCACCCTTGCCATTGATGTATCATGATTTCTTTAATCATTCCCCAATTGTTAAACATTTAGGTCACCTTAACTTGTGTGTGTGTGTGTGTGTGTGTGTGTGTGTGTATGCAGTTTAAATTAATTCTACTGTAATGATAAATGACTGGTTTTTTCTTTATTTTTTAATGGTGTTTTCCCCTTTATTAAGATGATTCTGTCTACGTATAATCTCCAAAGTACAATTATTGGAAACAGACACACACATACATACAAACATACATGCACACACACACACACACAAAAAAATCCCTTAGTAATTATATCTATATGTCCTTTTATCTATTCTGTCTCTGCTTCTGTCTCTATCTTTGTGTCTCTCTGACTCTGTCCATTTGTCTGTCTCTTTCTGATGAGTTTTGACATATTTTATAACATTGATTTGAAATCACAAAGGCCAGGCTCCAATTTTGCTTTTGACACATACTTTATCCAAATAACTCACTCTTCCATTGCTCCCAGAAAACACTCCAAATATAAATCACAAAGGAGTCTCTTATCTGCCTCTGTGATGAGAATTCCTCATACTTATAGAACAAAAGTTTTCAATATAGAGCCAGGTACAGAGATGGAGGGTAGGAGCTGTTTAATCAACGAGACAGCTGAGGGAATACATCCAGTTTGGCTGCCTACACAGTCCAAATATGTGGTATTTATGAATACTCTGTTTGTTTAGGAGGGCTGACAAATTGGAATAATGATAAAATATTTTGTTATTTCCAAAGGGCTACTTATCACCATGTGGCTAATATGGAAGCCTTTATAATTGGTGGGGATGGAAGCTGCCTGGCAGTGACTACTGAGGGCATCTGGCCTCTCCTGGTTACATTTTCACCATCCTGGATTTCAAGGAGTCCAGTCCCATAAGGGGCAGGGAGGAATTGAAATTTCACAGACGGGAAATATCTGTCTTCCCTTGGAACATCCTATAATGTTTTAAACCCAGGACAAAAATAGTGAAACAATTTTACTCCAGATATTAAGGGGTTAAAAAATAATTTCTTAGCTTCATGAAAGACTTCCATTGTAGCCAAATTGTGGCTTTTTTTCTAAGAAGTCTTTGTATTTTCCTTTTCAGATAGGCCCACAGGAACCCTGTAAAGAACTTGTAACTGAATCATTGCTCCCACCATACCATTAGCCTTGGAACAGATGTCAGAAACTAAGGACGGACTGCTTCCAGATCAGGTTGCTGCTGCCAAGTCTCGCGAGCTTTGTGTCAGTAACAGTTGATTAGGGGCTGTCCAATTCCCAAGCTAGGAGCAGCAGCTGCAAGGCTGCATTTCACTGAAATAGTAAGTGATCCCGAGTCCTTACAAACTTTATCATCTTTGTGGCTGGGGAGCAGGGTAAGTCATTCTGCATGTGGGGAATAGGGCTGCAGGGAAGTGGCAAGGAAGCTATTTATCTGGGGATTAGGATCTACTGCTACATTTTGCCTTGTATGTTTGTGATGCTGGGGGACAAGTGGGGCTGGAAGGAGTGTGGATGAACCTTTGTTATCATTTAAGGATTTCCATCTACATAAGTTTGTGTGCACTGGGGGGTGTGGTGGGAGAACTGTTTGTGCAAACTTTTTTTGTACTTGAAAAAATAAATTTTGCTTATATGTACTGTTCATCCCCTTTTATATTACACTTTGAGGGTGACAGGCTTATATTCTAAATTTATTGCTGATTACAAAGTCATTTCCAAAGTGGTGACTTTGTAAAGCTTAGCAATGCTGGTTATTGACTTGTGTTTGTATTTACTTAAAAAAAATAAAGTTAAATAGTTAACTATTGACTTCGCTTTAACATTTTGAAATTAAGCCATATTTACTCCAGTGAATCCCTAAGGATTTTTGAGACCTGTAACTTTTCTTCTTTGAAATGAGTTAATCTGAAGTTTGAATGAAATGGGAGAATTGGCTGAATTTATACTTAATGGATGATTGTTTCTATAACAGTGCTAAGGTTTTATTGATTCCCTTCCTTGAACAGAAATCCATGGCTTTCACTTTTGGCAATGCAAGCTATTACCTTGATAAACCCATTTGGGTTGTTTGAACTCTACCTGACATATGTACAAACCATTATGAAATACAAAGATAAGTATGAAACTGTCAAAGTGATTTTAGGAAACAATATAGTATTTCTGAGTGACCAATGAGGAAAGACTGTAACAAATGTGCTAAGGAGTCAAAAAGTTCTCTGTACCTCCATTATTGCCTTGGATCTTATAGGAAGAGCATTTCTGCATAGAAAGAAGTATCTTCTCTATTATCGAATAAACTATAAGCAAATTCAGGAACCACTAACTTTAAAAAAAAAATTCTTCACTTCTTACTTTGAAATATATTTTAATACTATTGTTTATCTTTAATTAGTTGGTTAGTCACTAAAAAGCAAATGCAACAAAAACCTTTTTATACTAGAGATATTCTTTGTCTCAAAGATTTCAAACTTAACCTCCCTTCAGAAAAGGAATGTTTAATTCATACAACTATGAACTGCTCCTAAAGTTGAGTTGGCATTTTATTTGCATATAAGAAAACTAAGGACTAATTTTTTATTTCAAAATCAGAACAACCTCTCCCACTGACCTCACCTAAGACCTGTTCCAATTTGCCCAATTTGATATGTTTTAAAAGGCTTCAAAAATTCTTATTTGTGTTAAATGCCATTTCCAATTCAATAAGCATTTAGTAAATGCCTACTATATACTGTGCTGATAATAATAATTTGGATCTTCATAGTGCTTTTAATTTTGCAAAACTCCCCAGAATCTCATTTGATCCTCACAGAGAAATCCTATATATAAATATGATTATTTCCCCCATTTTACAAGAAGAAATAGGATTAGGGAGGTCAAGTGACCTCACAGGATCATACTGAATCAGATTCTAAACTCAAGTCCTCCTGATTTCAAGACCAATGCTCTAACCGCCACACCACCTAACTCCCTCTGAAGATCAGAATTTTGAGACTAAGAGAGGTTGCATAATTTGCCCACATGTAATTTCAGAGACTGAGATTTGAGTTCTTCTATGTTTGTAAGATTTCCATTTCAGGACCAATCACACAGAGAGTCAAAGATAGTAGAAAAAGCACTGAGATACAAGGTGAAGTTTGGAGATTAGGTCTATATTCAAATCCTGTCTCTTATACTTCCTAAACTAGGACTTGTTTCTTCATTTACTGGATAACAGAGTAGAATTTGAAGGCCTCTGACCTCCCTTTTTTCTCTCACTTCCTTTGATGGCTGTTTTCTTCTGTTGCCTTGGATCATAATGACATTACGTCAACCAGACTTATAGCTCCTTCTCTACTGTCCATGACTAAAAGTCATTAGAAAGAGGCTGTGTATGATGCTATTTAAAAAAAAAAAATCCCCTACCTCCTTTTTTCTTTATGCTAAGAAGAAGCTTTCTATATAGATGAAGGTGGATGGGAAAATAGATGAATAAATATTTAAATATGTAAATATATACATATATACATGCTTGCAAAGACATGAGCATGTATACAGTATAATACATGTATACATCAATATGCAAACATGCATGCACATGTAAGTGCATATGTAGTACAAATGTGTTTATGTGCATTGTATATATAATACTGTCCTGGCTACATTTATTAAGCAGCTACATTTATTAAGCACATTTTCATGATGAATTATACAAAATTATTTCCCCCCAAATCTAGACTAGACTGCTTGATGCTTATTGCCAGATTAGATTCTGAGGAAAACTTTTAGTGAGGAAAATTTTTCTTACCAGTTTCCTTTCCTGTAAATTAAGTTGTTTTTAATATTTCCAAATTTCACAGTTTAGTTATTTTTTTAATCTCTCAAAACCTTTGCTAGAAAGAGAATGTTGTCTATTTCTCCCTACCCCTTCTTTTTCCTTTCCTCTGGAGGCTCTTCTTTCAAGTTTGCTATGCCTCTTCCTTTCCTCATTTTCTTCCCTTTTTCTCATATCTGTGACAATAAAATAAACAAGCTGAATTGGCTGAGTTTATACTTGCAGCTGTACTTGCCAAGAGTCTCAGCCTCTCTCCTTCTTAGGACAGAAATGCTTCTCTTTTCAAAAGAATAGTTTATTTAAAGTGAGCATACACTGTCTAAACTGAAATCTCAATGGGGAAAATAGAGCTGGCTTGGATGGTTGAATATTTTCAGATCATTTGAATTCTGAGTTGTTCATTTATTAATCATTTTAGTCAATTAAAATGGCTGTTATCTCATGTTCTTTGAATATTTTTTTCCTGCTTAAATTGTTCTAAGTATCAAAGCTACCAATATTTTTTTTAGAATAAGGTCTAAAATATCATAATTATTGTGTCTTTAAGATTTATTCTTCAAATAAATCCATAGCTTTTATTTGACATTGTCAGGGCAACATAAATGTTTTAATTAAAATCAAACCCTGAAATCTAAAATACTCTTGCATATGTATATTTGTTATATGATCATAACTTGTAGCTAACAAACTCTGCATCTGGACACGTGTGGATGTGTATTTCTGTATGTTTGGAAAGTTGGGGCATTAAAGCTCACATACAGCAAGACAGCAGTAGAAGAAAGCTGTGCAAATTTTCTAAATCTGCCAGATCATGAAAAGAGCTTCAGAGTTTGAAGTAGCCCAGAGAAATATGGAAGCAAGACCTCACCATAGCTCTGCTTTTACAAAGCACCACTAGACAGAAGCTCTTGTACTCAAGGGAGGGATCTTTGAGGGAAAGAAAAGATCTCTAGGATGGGAAGGCGATATTGGGGTGATAAGTTAGACAGAGAAGGAATCACTTCTCATCTGATGTGGGAGGCACTCTTTAAATTTCCTTGTTTAGGAATGAAGCACCAGTCCTTCTCTTCATGTTATAGTTCTGTAAATACATTTAGTACAAGCACTAGGCCTTCTCTTCTCAGTGGGTAACATGACAGAGAGTATAAACTATTTGCTGAAGTAGTAATGAGCAAATATATCATTGGTATTTGAATGTAGACTTAGAGCAATATTAGTTATGAGGTTAAAGGTCATAGACATGTTATATAATCCAAAAAGGCAAAAGTTTAGTCATGTGTATAGAAATAATTTACTGGAATATGATTCCAGATAATGTAGCACACTGAAAAAATTGGGGAGAAATTAAAAACTAGGAAAAGTGAGATGCAAATCTTTGCAATTGATTGCAGATGCACTATCTCACATAATCAAATGTTAGGAAATACAGGCAGAAATGGATATAGTATTGAATATATAAGCAATTACATCAAAAAATTTAAGATGTAACTTTTAAAAAGCATATTAAAATGTGGCCTTATTAGTTAAGACATAAATTGATGCTTTTGAAATGGGTTTTCCAAAGAAAGATCCTCAAAAAAAAAAAAAAAATCATGTATATAAGGATCATTTAAAACAACTATCTGTGCAGTGTTGGTCAAATCACTTAATTTGTGGAGCCTTAATATTTTTCATCAAGAAAATAAAGGAATGGGACCATGGCTTCTATAGTTCTAAGCAGTGTTAGATATGAATTTTAATGATATAACAGAATTTAATGCTTATCCCTACCCTCAGTACCAGCACTCCAAAAGAAAAAAAATTATTAGTAAAATTTATACTAGTCCATATAAATGGTTGTCTTGAGGTTATGGACCTCCATTATTCATCCCCCACACTGGCTCCCACCCCCAGATACCCCTTTTCCTAAATAATGGAAAAGAATCATGCTATTGAGTTAAACAGGTCTTATTTCACAAAATCATAGCAATGAAGACATTGTCTGAGGCCTTAATCTCTACCAGCTCACTGTCTCAATCAGACACAATATATGCAAAGAATGTCTGCCTGGGTGTGGTGCTAGGCATCCCAGTAATATTAACTGTCACCTTTTAGAGCACAGGGATCACATATAATCTTATCAATTAAATTATTAAATGATCATTTTGTTCAAGGATGACTATCTGAAGAGGAGGAGGGAAAAGGAATATATATTCCATAAAAATACCGTCAAACTATAAATTTTAAGGATATTAAAAATAAAATGAAACTAGTATACCTTTATATATATATATACCATTTTTATTTTCTTTTTTGGGGAGGAAGGACATAGAATGTCCCTAGATTTAGTTTCTAAATCTAAGCCCAGTCACTTGATACATATTTCTAGAATTGAAATTTTAATTTAAAAAAAGTTTTCATAAGTTTATTTTGTAGTAAATTAGGTTACTGTTTACATTGCTGATATTTGTCAGTAATTATTACTATTGGAATATTTTATTTAATTTCCTTAAGTATTTGTGAGAAAGAAATGGCTTTTTTCCCCTATCCTTCAGAACGAATCTATTTTGGTGTGATAATTTTTATTTGTTCTCTTAGTCCAAAGCAGGTCCCCTTTATTTTAACTTTTAGAACATAGACTAGGGAATTTAAGTGATTTGATCTTGTCCATATAGTTATTGTGTTCTAAATTCAGTCTCGAACCCAAGATTTCCTCACTGAAATTCTGGAACTTTATCTACTGATCTTTCTAAGATAAGTATGTGTATTGGAACAGATGATATTTGCTTTTGTCTTACTTGTAACTTTTACAGTTGAGGTTTTATAGCCTCAATTGTTATTATTATTTTTTGATTGAATAATCAAATCTATCTAAATATTTTTAGCAAAGACTTTTCCTCCATTTATAAATTCTCTTGTGATCTTTTGGTGTCTCATTCTTTGTGATATCTTTTTGGAGTTTTCTTGGCAAGGGTATTGGGGTGGTTTGCCATTTTTTTTCTCTAGCCCATTTTAGAGTTAAGAACCCGAGGCAAACAAGGAAAACTTGGTCAGAGTCACAAAGCTAGGAAGTGTCTGAGGCCAGATTTAAATTCAGAAAGATGAGTCCTCTTGATTCTAAGGCAAGTGTTCCATCCACTGAATCATTTAGCTTCCCCTTTGATCTTTATACAAAAGATCAGTTCACCAGGACATTCTGACTTTCAAATGATCTTTGAAAATAATTTCTGATTGAATTATATTTCTAGCCTTCATATGTTTGTGTGAAAATTGGGAACAAGAAAATTGGGAACCATGGGAAAAGTATCTTTGTGCCTCCACGGAATTCAACTAACCCCTACAAAACTCCCCTCTTTGGGCCCTGGTACTGGAAAAAATCCACAGATGTACTTCTTTTGCATAAGGTGTATTACTTTCTATAAAAATCCCAATGCCATTTAGATTATTAATCTATCTCAATTATTTATTTCTTTATGAATAAGACAATAACATGAGCTAATTTAGCACCTGGAGTAAAGATTAAGCTTTGAGGAAACATAGATGTAGTCACTAGGGAGACCCTAATGTAATTTAGCTTATTCAATCCTTCTTAACAGTAGCTTTTTGTGGAAGAAAGGAAGAGACATTGACTTCTTAAATATGGTAAGTAAAGAGAAACAGACACAGAGAAGGAAGATGTGGGCACTTTAAATCCGATTTCCTTACATTGTCTAGTTCTGTGACTTCTCTGTATCTCAGTTTCCACATCTATGAAAAGGGAGTAATAATATCTACTGCAACTATTTCACCACTTTCTTGTGAGGTTCCAATGATGTTTGGAATCTTAAAATGTTATAAGGTACAATTTGAATGATAGGTTCATCCTTCTCATCCTTGCCCTCTTCATCCTAGTCTTCCTCCTCTTCATCATCATTTCACAATGTTGCCTTTTGCTGGTCCTATACAGTTAGCTATGGCATAGTACAAGTTTCAAAAAGGAAAAAGTTAGTTTATTTCATTGGATTCCCAGAATCCCCTTTGTTAAATTCCCAACCCATTTCCCTCAGGATTTATAAATTATTCTGTGTATTCTGTAGATATTTCCAGACAAGGTAGAGGGAATAAAAGGCCTCTCTTCCCTTCAATAATTTGTCAATTTAAAACACATGCACATACACAAATGTTTAAATACTTGTGTTTATAATTTTCTACTGCTTCAAAACAAAATTGATTAGAAATTCCAAATTTAAAATTGACTATAAATAAAATACAGTCTGCCCCATACATACACCATTATTCCCAATGTAATAAGAAACCATTAAACCTCTAATTGCAGACATTCACTTCTAAATCTATAATAATGTATAGTTTTATTTTCGACTCAGTTCCTAGTCAGCCCATTCTCCTTTTGGTCAACTGTAATTATTCAGAGATTTTAATGCAATACAGAGGAATATGTCTCTTGCTACCTAATTAATTTACTGAATAGAATTTTAGTCGGCTCACAAGCATCTAGTTTATATCCGAATAAATAACAAACAGCAATATTTAATTTTTTTTTTTTTTAGTGTAAATAAATGGGAGTATGAAATGCATCCTGATTAAGTGTTTTATTTATTGTATTTCAGACATCAGGATGAATAGCACTGGAGCCAGTGTACCCATCCTATTTTTTGTTTGTTTTCTTCTACTCTGCACACTCATCAGGAAGTGTGAGACTGAAGAAGACCTCATTGTAACAACCAAGCAAGGAAAAATCAAAGGAGTACAACTCCCAGTTCTTGGGGGCACGGTGACGGCATTTCTTGGGATTCCCTATGGAGAGCCTCCCATTGGTCAACTTCGATTCCGAAAGCCATGTCCACGGAGCAAGTGGTCTTATATTTGGAATGCCACCAAATATTCCAATTCTTGCTATCAAAACATTGATGATAGTTTCCCTGGATTTCCAGGATCTGAGATGTGGAATCCAAACACTGAACTTAGTGAAGACTGTTTGTATCTTAATGTTTGGGTTCCAACTCCCAAACCAAAAAATGCTACAGTCATGGTCTGGATCTATGGGGGTGGTTTTCAGTCTGGAACATCATCCTTACATGTTTATGATGGCAAGTTTCTGGCTCGTGTTGAAAGAGTAATTGTGGTTTCGATGAACTATAGGTTGGGTGCTCTTGGATTTTTGGCTTTGCCAGGGAATCCAGAGGCTCCCGGAAACATGGGATTATTTGATCAACAATTAGCTCTTCAGTGGGTCCAAGAAAATATTGCAACTTTTGGTGGGAATTCTAAAAGTATAACTCTGTTTGGAGAGAGTGCAGGGGCTGCTGCAGTCAGTTTTCACATTCTTTCTCCTAAAAGTCACCCATTGTTTACAAGAGCCATTCTCCAAAGCGGATCTGCTAATGCCCCATGGGCAATAATGCCTCCTTTAGAAGCCAAAAACCGAACGTTAGATTTAGCAAAATCTCTCAGTTGTTTTAGAGGAAATGAGACTGAGCTAATTAAATGTCTTCGGAATAAAAATCCTCAGGAAATACTGGGATATGTAAATCCCAGTCTCTCTTCAGGCTCTCTCTTAAAAAGCAATTTTTGTCCAACTGTGGATGGTGACTTTCTCACAGACATGCCAGATAACCTAATCCAGAGGGGTCATTTTAAACAAACACAGTTATTAGTGGGGGTTAACAAAGATGAAGGGACATATTTTTTGGTCTACGGAGCTCCAGGTTTCAGCAAAGATAACAGCAGTATGATAAGTCAAAAGCAATTCCAAGAAGGGATAACAGAGTTTTTCCCAGGAGTGAATGAACTTGGAGTGGAAGCCATACAATTTCACTACACTGGCTGGTCAGATGAACAGTATCCTGAAAATTTTCGTGATGTAATGGATGATGTCGTTGGAGATTATAATTTTATATGCCCTATTTTGGAGTTTACCAAAAAGTTCTCTGAACTAGGGAATAATGCATTTTTCTACTTCTTTGAACATCGATCATCCAAAACTCCTTGGCCTGAATGGATGGGAGTCATGCATGGTTATGAAATTGAATTTGTTTTTGGGTTACCTCTGGAAAGAAGAGTTAATTACACCAAAGCAGAGGAAATTCTGAGCCGCTCCATTATGAAGAACTGGGCCAGTTTTGCAAAATATGGGTAAGTTTCTTAAGTTTCTTTCCCTCTGTCTCTTCTTTGCCTCCTTCTCCTCCTTCTCTTCCTCTTCCTCCTCCTCCTTCTCCTCTTCCTCCAAAAAATCGCCATGGGTTCATTTAGGGGCATATCAAGTAATGAAAACGGTAAGGGTAAACTTTATTATCTTAATCTTCAGATAACATGGATTGCATTATTGCCACTTCATACCCACAAATTGAAATAGGCTCTTTTGGATATTTGGAAATTTGTATTAACCAATGGTTATGTGGATCTATATATGAAATAGATGTGATTTTCATCTTGACACAGACTGAAAGACTTAGGTAGAGAAATTAGAAATGTGCAGAAAGAGGAAAACTCAAGATTAATTGACAGTTATTAATTATAGATTTCAAATTATTATTTGAATCAAGATTAATATAATTAATAATCAAGATTAATTATAGAATTCAAAAAAAAGGTAGTGATGCTTAGGTTTAATTAAGAGAGGTGGAGAGTCTAGAACTAAAGAAATCATATTCAGATCAATCCAGAGAACTATGTTCCAGCCTCAGTGTCAAATTTTAGAAAAGACATGCATATAGAAGCTGGAAAGTGTCAGGTCGAAAATGATGTAGATATTGAAGAGAAAACAATTATTTCCCATATAAGTATCAATTGACAAATCTAGAGATGTTTATCTTGTAAAAGAAAATGTGTGTAGAGTAGGGAGAAGGAGACTAATATATGTGTTAAATATTTTGAAGACTATCTTGGAGAAGAATGGTCAGACTTATTTTGATCAGTCCCAGATGACAGAATAAGGAGCATGATCAGAAGTTGCAAATTTGACTTCATATCATGAAATGCCTCTTGCCAATAAAATAATTCTAATATAGAAAGTCATAAATTCCATTTCATTGAAGCTCTTCAAACAAAGCCTGAATGGTCACTCATTGAAGATGTAAGTCATAGGATTCTACATTAAGACCACAAAGAACTTTTAGACATTAAAGGATACTTATTTGGACATGGTTTGGACTAGAAGGATTCTAAGGTCCCATATGTCTTTAAAGTTCTGTGATACTGTTTTATTGCTTTTCTTTCACGACTTTGGAAAACATGTCACCTTTAACCACTGACCAGAGACTAAAGGGTAATATTTTTATTCCTTTATGCCTATTAAATTCCACAGCCTGGAGTTCACGGTTATCAACAAACTATCCTCAAAACTTATATATAAATGTATATTCCATTGTTACTCAAGAGAAACACCATTTTTCTCACTCTCTTCCAAGAATATTACTACCTCCTTTCTTTGTCTTGTGTTCTCTCCCCATGCAAAGAGAGGCTTTATAATGTGGTAGAAAGATAGCATGATATGGAATCAGAGATTCCACTCAGGAAGCTATTTCATCATGATAGGTATTAGTGTAAGTAACTGCAAAGGAACATGATTAAATATTTAGCTTTTACAATATGTATGGCATCATGGCACCATATATCAAAGTCACAGGTACCATGAAAATAAGAGAAAAGTCAGACAGTAACAGTCTAAGAGTTGTAAGGGACCTGGAATATAATGTGAAACAGTGCATAGAAGACTAGCCTTGGAGTCAGGAAAAAGAGGGGAACGGGATTCAAACACAACATTATGTGTTTACACCATTTCCCACCTTATTACTTCCATAGACTTTATTATGGGAACTGTTCCTTTTGATTCAACAAATGTTGTGTCTATATTTGTCATTTGCACTGTTTTTTATCTATTTGCCATCAATCTATTAATGTCTTTGTCTATCCATTTGTCCATGTTGACCTGTATATCTTTATACACACAGAGACACTTACATGTGTATATAAAATCTATTAATTAGCTAATCAGATAGCATCAGATTATTGCTACAGTTATTCTTCTAACTTTTCTCATATTTTTACTGTATTCTGATAGAAACAGCTCTCAAAAAATCACTATTCTGCTGTTCTATTATTACTTATGCAATGTTCTGACTTGACTATTGTATAGGTGGATACTATAACCCCATTATGAAATGTATAAAAATGTTGGAATATCAACTTATTTTCACTGGGCTCACTGACAGCATCATTAGTAAAACTAGTATTATTTGGGGCAATGAGAAGAAACTGTTTCTCATCTCTCTATTGTGTCTATCTTATCTATCCATTCATGTATCCATCCATCTATCTTATTTCTATCTAGATATATAGTTATAAATGTTGATAGATAGATAAAATAAATCATTATGTCATCTGATTTATTTTCTATTTAGGGATGTTCACATTCTCCCTGTGACAACTTGACTCTAGGACAATTTACTTACTGAATTCTCTAAGAAGTATTTCTTTTTATTTAAATAGAGAGCTTTTCTTTGGTTTGATTATGAAATATAGTGTCATGCTGGGTTTCTCGAAGGTGCTAAATGTATGAACCTTTAGTGATATGTCACACAGTTTCAATCTTTTCTTTGCACATTTTATATAGGATAGGGGGCACTTAGTGTGGGCTTCTTAAAATCCCCCTTTCTAAGATTTCTGGTAGTACTGACCCGATGCTGAATAATTATTGCAAATTGGGCTGATGCTAAACACCATTTGCATTTCTCAGGGAACTTTCATCTTTTTTCCCCCAAAAAATTTCAATTGAATTTATGTTATTTTTAACTATGTATGATTTTACAATCTTTTGATTTAACCATACTTAATATAATTGAATAAAATCGGTAAGATGTATATACCTGTTGATAGTCTTTCCCATTGTTCTTTGGACTGCAGTATGGACCTAACTGAATGTCAGTTTCTGATTTGCAACATTGGTGCCTTCTAGATTATCTTCTACCTACAAGTGGACCTTTAAAGTATCCCCCTCTGTCTTATTTTTTTCCTTTCACTATTACATCAATTTGGCACATATTCTATATCTCTGATAACCAGGGATAACATTCCAGATCCTCATTATTATTTTCAGTATTTCTTCTTCTTTGCTTTCCTCTTCTTTGTCTCCTTCTTCTCCTCTTCTTTCCTCTCTTCCTCCTCCTTGTCCTCATTGTCATCCTCCTCTTCCTCCTTCTTTCTTCTTCTTTGTCTTCATCTTCTGTCTCCTCTTTCTCCTCCTCTTCCGCCTCCTTGTCTTCCTCTTCCTCCTCATCCTTCTTCTTTCTTCTCCTCCTTCATCTTTCTCCTTGTTCTCCTTCTCTTTCTTCTTCTCCTCTTTCTTCTTTCTTCTTCTTCTTCTTCATTATTATTATTATTATTATTTTAGTCTCATAATAGATGGAAGGAATGTATAGCCCTTTGGGGATTTGACTTTGTAAGATTACAGAACATCTCAAAAATCCTAAATGAGTGTGCTAAGTATCACCAGCATAGATTGCTGTGTTTTTCATGACTCCAAAGCTGGAAATAAAACTGGACAGTGTTGAGAATGTTGGCAAGACAAGAGAATTAACAAAATCACAATGGTCATTTGAGTTTGAAATTAAACCTACAGGTTTATGGGATTCTCCCTGTTTCTTTTCTTAACAAGTAATTCAATTTCTCTGGAACATCCTTTCCTTTCATGTATTTTATTGTAGGTCTGGAGGAAGAACTAGGTAGGGGGGAGGGTTTTGCTTTTATAGTTCTGAAAGAACCTGGATAAGAAGTTCTATTTCTTGGTTGGGGCAGAAATCCCAGATTTTTTTCCAATATGTTAAGGAGAGAAATTTCTTACCTAAACTTATGAGCTTTATTGATTTATCTAGTATTTTATTGAAAATGTTATCACTTCCTCTAAATAGCATGGGAAGAGTTCTTTCCATCCTTAGGGATTTTATTTCTGCTCCTCTACATGAATAAATTGTATTCCTGTACTCATATTTATGGCTATGTTTTATGGCAGAGACAGTTTTGAGGGCCCCAAGGCTTCTAAAGATCTTTGTTCTTAGGTGTGGTTGATATCTGCAACCTCTGACTCATATAAGAAAAGTGAAGGGAAATAGAGCCTAAAGTACTGCCCAGAGGCATCAAGTGTTTTCTCTTCACCTGAAGATGGAGGCATATTCAGGAGAGACTAGAAAGGACTATGTGGTCTAGAAGGTTTGGTTCTTCCCTCTTTCTTGTTAGACTGAAAAAAAGAGAAAGCAAGCTTGTTCTCCAAGATGTCTGCTGGTACACTAGATTGCCCTGTTATATGGTTTACTTTTGTAGACTATTTGTTCCTTATTACTTGGAGTTATACTTAATGTGCTTTCCAACCATGTTGGGAAACATGATTCATATTTCAAGGCACTGAATATAAAGCAATAAATCTAATCAATTAATAATAATAATTTATATCTCCACTGACTAGGGACCAGTACTTGTTCAATGTGAATTAATTAAACCATACATAATATTGATGTCTCTTTGTTGCTTACAAAGGAATTAAGTGGCAAAATGATGATAACAATAATTTAGATTTACATAGTATTTTATATAACACTCTTCTCATATCATCCCAGTGCTTCAGAAAAAGAAATATTACCTTTATTTTCCAAATGAGAAAGCTGAAACTTGGGCCCTCTCATTTGAAATCCTAAGCTTAACAATCTCTCCCAAATTACCAATATATTGTCTTGATTCATTTTCACTTGTCT
Organism: Sarcophilus harrisii; assembly: GCF_902635505.1. NCBI lineage: Eukaryota > Metazoa > Chordata > Mammalia > Dasyuromorphia > Dasyuridae > Sarcophilus > Sarcophilus harrisii. The sequence goes on along the minus strand of NC_045428.1, from coordinate 23,445,725 downwards.
TTTCATTTGATGTTCACACCAATTACTGGAGACAGAGAGGGATTATTATCCCCATTCTACATATACAGAAAATGAGAGTCATGGAGATTAAATGATGCATAGTGGCAAACTCAGATATGGACACTTGTCTGATTCCCAATCTGCTATATTTTCTATTGAGGCAAGTTTTTTTAAGTATGAAAATGAAACATAATTAATTGTCCTGATAGATTTTTCATCAAAATATTTAATATGCAAAATAGACAAACTAGCTATATGATCCTGAGAAAGTCACTTAATCCAAATTGCCTCTCAAAAAAAAAAGTCAAGAAGAACTGATAAAATTCTATATTAATTATAATAATACTTTAAATCCTTCAAGGGTTATGGATAGAGCCTTAACTTTTATTTTTTGGGAGGGCAGAGAGTAGAGGGCAATTTATGGTCTTAGGGAATGGTCTGGAGTACTGAGTTTAGTTGATTTTTGCAGAAGTAAATGAGACATGTACCAAGATAAGATCTAAACCAGCTCTTTCCAATTTTGCACTCACCTCTCCATGCATTATGGCTCACAGTTTCTTATGATGTGGCAAAGGCTTTTAAGCCAAGACACAATAATGAACCTTTTCCAGATAAGTGAGTTTTCATAGCATTAACTACATCCTAAAATCTGAAATGACCTTATAGTCAGCAAATAGTAAAAAAAGAAGGAAAAAAATTGCTAGTCTTTTTTATTTAGGAAAAAATCCAAAATTTTCAAACACATTGCTGAGAGCAATATTTTTACTTGAATTTTTGTTCTCTTTAAGCTTTAAATTTCATGTATTTTTAGGAGAATCTTAATCCTTGTGTTTCTCATTCATTTACACTGAGTGCTGCTTTTGTAAGAACTGGTCCATGTCCAAGAAGCCTTCTAAGCTTTTTAAGATACTTTCCCTTAGCAGAGAAGTCATTTTTGGAAAATGTTAAATGGAAATCTCTATACAAAGCTCCCAAGGTTCACTGCAAAGTCTATGTTTAAGCCAGATTTATTACCTAACCAAGAGAATGAGAATAGCATGATTACTATCTCTCTTCCTGTAACTGAAATATTCTCTCTCTCTCTCTCTCTCTCTCTCTCTCTCTCTCTCTCTCTCTCTCTCTCTCTCTCTCTCTCTTTCTCTTTCTCTCTCTCTCTCCCTCCCACACACACCTTTTATAGCAGTATAGCTTTTACAACTAGAAATGACCTTATCTATCATTACAATCTATTCAGTCAAATTTAAACATAATTGAATTCAAAATAAGAAAATAAATTGTATGTCAAGCACTGTCACAGAGTCAGTTTTTGAGAGGCACAAAAGACCTAGCCTTCATCAAGTTCAATGTACACAAAAAGAATTCCTATAAATTTGTGCAAATTGGTTATTTACACTCTGCTTGAAGGTGACTGAGGGAGAGGAACTTGCACTCTCTAAGCAAAATATCCACTTTGAGAGAATGACAACTGGTAGAACATTTTTTGTCATCAATACTAAAGTATCCTCTTTGTAACTTTTACCCATTCCTGCTGGTTTTGTTCTCTACCAACAAAGAGGGGCCTTCAAATATGGAGGCAGTCCTGATGCCCACATCTCCTCCCCTAAGTCTTCTCTTCACCAAATCTATAAATCAGCATTTATATAGTAGGACTTAAGACACTTCACCAGACTGCTTACTTACCTTCCTTTAGATACTCTCCAGTTTATCAACATTTTTCTTAAGCCTGAGGTATACAGAGCAAAAAATAATTGTTACTATTAAATAACTCTTCCTTACACTTCTTAAGACTTTTTTTTCTACCTGCAAAATAGGAATAATAATATTAATATTCTTACAAGGTTGTTGTCCATATAAAATGATTGGTGGTTATATTTTGTTAACCTTAAAATCTTATTTAAAAATCACCTATTATGTATGAGGCACATATATACACACACTTTTAATATGCATGTATACAAATGTATGAATATATAGGTATGTGTATCAACAGACATTTATATGTGTATGTGTATGTGCAGGAAATAGATGTATCTACAGATATATCTATCTTAGATGTAACAAATCTATATCTTTATTTCCTTATCACCTTCAAGAAATTTGCATTCCGGAGGAGCAGGCAGATAATATATACTCAGATAATTAAAATAGAATGTACGATGTAGGAGAGAAAAATTAAAATTCTGGCAAAATTTCCCAAGGAAAATTTGTAATAGGAGAGAACAGATATAAATATAGGAATCAGGGAGAGCTTCTGAACTAAGTTGTTCTGTAGACATGAGTTTGGGAAGAAGGCTTTTAAAGGCAGATATCACTGGAAGTTTCGCTCAGGTAATAAGATCTTTGTAAATGAGTAGAGATGGAAGATGAAATGTCACACTCAGTGAACTACTATTTACTCCTCTCTGTTTACATGTGAAGAAATTGGGACCCAGAGTGGCTCAGTGACTGGCCCAGAATAATAGTCAATGAAAAGAAGTCCAACATTTTATTTTTATCATCTTATTTAAGTTTCAGAAGAAGTCCATGAGGTTGGTGCAATTGTTACTCTCCTTCTCTAGCTCAAAGACCTTGTCATTTTTGTCTATTAACAAACACTCACATGTGTCTGAGGAAGGATTTGATTGCAGATATCTCATTACGCTGCTTCATTAACCTAAATTGTTCTTATCAGCATTGCAATATATGGCTAATATCTTAATAGCCAAGCCTTGGGCCTACCCATGTTATACCCATGATATGGCATTCTCATGTTCCAAGATATTTGAGCAACATTAGCCATAGTAATTTATAGAGGCTATCTTAAGAAAGATATTACATTCAAAAGCCTGCTGAGTAGACATAGGAAGTGGCTCAAATTTCTTTGGCTGAGGAGCATATTAAAGGAAAGCTGATAATCATGACTGGAGTACTAGATAAAGCTCCAGGGCTGGAATCAGGAATACCTGAGTTCAAATCTGTCCTCACACCTTAGCCATGGAAAGGCCTGTCACTTAATCCCATTTGCCTTAGTTTCCTTATCTATTAAATATCAGAAGAAGGAAATGCCAAACTATTCTAATATCTTTACCAAGAAACCTCCAAAGGAGGTCACAGAGTCAGACATGACTGAAATGAACAACAATAATAATGGACTTAATTATGAAAAGAAACCTAAAATCTTGCATTTAAAATAATATTTTATATTATCTGTATTTTCAGATATATCCCCCCCAACTCTCATACCCAGAAACCTTTCCTCCCATAAGGAATTAACAAATAAATATATGTGAATAATGTACATATAAATAAATATGTGTGTATTATATATATAAGTATATATATGTATATATATATAGTGTGAGTATATATGCATTATAGTATATGTATGTAGATATGGCAGGTATGTAGATATGTGTATGAGTGTGTGTATATGCAAACATATATATACGCATATATAGTGTATGTGAATGTATTTATTCATATTTGTATATACATATATATGCATACACACATACACAGGGGGAGGAATCAAACACTGAAGTAAAACAAAACCTATATTTCCTTTTTTTTTTTTTTTGAGTTACTGAACTTGTTTTTTTTTTTTTTTTTTTAATTTAATAGCCTTTTATTTACAGGATATATGCATGGGTAACTTTACAGCATTAACAATTGCCAAACCTCTTGTTCCAATTTTTTACCTCTTACCCCCCCACCGCCTCCCCTAGATGGCAGGATGACCAGTAGATGTTAAATATATTAAAATATAAATTAGATACACAATAAGTATACATGACCAAAACGTTATTTTGCTGTACAAAAAGAATCAGACTCTGAAATATTGTACAATTAGCTTATGAAGGAAATCAAAAATGCAGGTGTGCATAAATATAGGGATTGGGAATTCAATGTAATAGTTTTTAGTCATCTCCCAGAGTTCTTTTTCTGGGTATAGCTAGTTCAGTTCATTACTGCTCCATTAGAAATGATTTGGTTGATCTCGTTGCTGAGGATGGCCAGGTCCATCAGAACTGGTCATCATATAGTATTGTTGTTGAAGTATATAATGATCTCCTGGTCCTGCTCATTTCACTCAGCATCAGTTCGTGTAAGTCTCTCCAGGCCTTTCTGAAATCATCCTGTTGGTCATTTCTTACAGAACAGTAATATTCCATAATATTCATGTACCACAATTTATTCAGCCATTCTCCAACTGATGGACATCTATTCAGTTTCCAGTTTTTAGCCACTACAAAAAGGGCTGCCACAAACATTCGTGCACATACAGGTCCCTTTCCCTTCTTTATAATCTCTTTGGGATATAATCCCAGTAGTAACACTGCTGGATCAAAGGGTATGCATAAAAATCTATATTTCCTAAAAGTGAAGTAGGGGTAAGTTCCATGCCTATGCCCCTCTAACCCTGGTACATTTTCATGTCTCTTGAACCAATCTTGATAAATATCAGCATTCTGTATTCATTATGGAATTCAGGGTTTTTTTTCTATTTTCTATTTTTTTCTATTCACATTAAATTAAATTCACATTAAAGTATATTTGTGGTAAAGGTGATGAAGCCTCAGCCACACACAGGGAGTGACTGGCAGAACTGCCTTGCAGCAGACCTAGCCTTCTTTCTACTACTGCTGCCTCGTGAATAGTGGTAAGTAGTGGACATAATGATGTAGGATGATGTTTATCTCTTCCTTGCATGTCTATAAATAGGCTTCTCCCTAGAGGGTTATGGGCTGATTCAGGCTTCATGAAGAATATGATATTTCATTGGCTATTAAATGATGAAAAGAAACACAATGGTAAAGTAGGAGTTGAGAGGAAAGGGGAAGGAAATAAATGTTTACATAGTGCCTACCATAAATACTACAAATATTTTCACAATGTATATATACAGATATATATATATATATATATATATATATATATATACATATATACATTATTCATTTATATATTTATTTGTTAATTCCTTATAAGAGAATGGGTTTCTGGGTATGAGAGTTGGGGGGACATATCTGAAGATAAAGGTGATATAAATATTTGATTCTCATAATAGTCCTGTAATATAAGTGCTCTTATTATCCCTATTTTATTTTATTTTATTTTTATTATAACTTTTTATTTACAAGTTATATGCATGGGTAATTCTATAGCATTGACAATTGCCAAAGCTTTTGTTCCAATTTTTCCCCTCTTCTCCCCACCCCCTCCCCCAGGTGGCAGGTTGATCAATACATGTTAAATATGTTAAAGTTATTATCCATATTTTAGAGTTGAATAAGCTGAATAAACAAATCAAGGTTAAGTTACTAACTTTGGACCACACAGGTATTAATTGTATAAAGTCAGATTAAAACTCATCTTTTCTGACTGTGTGTGTATCTCTATCTCTCTCTCTCTGTGTGAGTGTGTGTGTGTGTGTGTGTGTGTGTGTGTGCGCGTGTGTGTGAAAAGATGGGGAGAGATATATGTTTTTTCCTTTGTATGTCCTTAATTTAAGAAAGAATTATATCAAGATGGACAAAGATTAATAAAGTGAAAAAATAAATGTGACTGAACGTCTCAGATTTTCAGTTGTCATCTATATCATAAAATTAACACAATTGTCATTTATTTATCTACTGAGATAAATAACAAATAAGCTATTATTCCACATTCAAGCTAAATATTGGAAAACAAAGCCAGGATTCTCCAGTTTTTTTAATAGTTGATAACATGAGGCCAAATTGCATAAGATGAAATAGAAACAGGTTAAATGTAAAGTCCTATTTTTTGGTGTAAAACATCAGCTTCACCAGTATAGGACTTAGTAACTTGTCTGAGAAACAACCAGGAATTCCAAGCACAACAAACTCAATATGAGCATTTCTCTCCAGCAAAAGAAGATGGGAACTGGCTATTATTAGCCAGGAATGAGACCATGATGATCCTATTTTACCCTGATCATAATCATTTTGCATTTTGCTAGCCTTATCAGAACAGTCGTTGATTAGTGGGAGAATGATCTGAGAAGAACAATTAAGCATTATGGGAAAGAGGGAGCTGACCAACTGTGCTTGACTTCAGGAGAGAAATTTACAAACAATGAATAGAAGTTATAAACAGGCACATTTTTTCAATGATGTAACCCATAACTTCTTAACAATTTATCCCAAAGTGGAATGTACTGCCTTGGGGGAAAAGTGACTTTCCCATCCTTGGAGATCATCAGACAAAGGCTAGAAGACTATTTATTGGGGCTGTTGAAAAGGATTTATTTTCATTCATATTTGATTAGTCTAGACACTCCACAGCCATAGCTTCCCTTTCCAGGTATCTCTAAGGCAGAGTCAGATGGGAACTTTAAAAATCTATGCCACATATAAAATGATCATATCCATTCACTATATTATTTCCAAGCACAAGAAATATGGAATACTAATTTCTAAAGTTCTGACCTTCTTTTCAGGTAATAGTTTATAACCTTGAAAAATCTGGATATAAAGTCCTTAGAACTTTTCCAAAGAGTTAGCAATGCCTTGAATTTTTATGACAACTATTATGAGTCACAAGAGCAACATTTTTATTTCCCAAAATTTTGCAATAAAAATAATAGACTTGGTGTTTATGTGTATAAATAAATATACCAAAATGTTGATAAATATATAAATGAAGAAAATATAGGTATTTAAGGAGTCAGGCCTGTTTTCCACCCCCTGAAAATTCATCCCCTGATTTTATGTATATTATTAAGCCCCTGAAATCAGAAAGCATTCATTCATCATCTTTTCTTTTCTTTTTAAAGAAGTCTGTCAGAAATAATTTAACATCAAATAGTTTTCTTAAGTAGCAGAAAAGAGCGAAAATGTCACTGGAACTTAGCACTGAGATGGTTTCCTAACAACTACAATATTTTGAAAAGTTTTATGCTGTCTCTAGTGTAGAAGTTCTTTCTTCTTTTAGTTGTACAATGCCTAAAATATTGTGACTCAAGTTATAATTGAATTTAGGAGTAGAACGATGACCTTGGATTCCATTGGCATAGAAAATTTCTGATTGAAGAAACTTTTTGTACCAATTCAGGTCTTTCAAAGCAATTAAAACCTGAGATGATAAGGGACTTGCCCAAGGTCAAACAAGTAGCATGTATCATTGTTGATAATTAGACTTAAGTCTTTTCAATTTGCAAGCCAGCTTTCTTTTCAATATGTTATGCTGACTCCCATATCTTCAATGAATTTAAGAAAAACAATTGTTCTTTCAAAAGATGTCCAGTTAGAACAGAGAAGAACTACAGTGATCTTATAACCCAACTGTTTTGTGAAACAGAATAAAATTCTGAGACACAAGGACATGAATTGATGGTCCCAATGTCACATAGTTTTCTTGATTTCAATTCCTGTGCTGATTACCATACCCTTTCCTTCTCAAAATTCATTAAAAGGAATGCCTCTCATTTCTCACCATCTTATCTCCTATTAAAATATGAGAGATTTTAGGAAAACCATTAAGTAACCATCAGAGGTAGTATGTACAGTGGCTAGATAATAAGCTTTAGAACCAGGAAACCTGGATGTAATTCTTGCCTCTTATCCAGATTGTATGATCTTTGGCAAATCCTTGAAACTCTCATTATTGTAGGTCATCTAAGAAAGTAACAGAAAAGGTCACAACCTGTCTTTGTCAAAGGAGTTTTTATTTGTTTATTGTTTTCCTTCTCTATGATATTCCAATATACTCATCAATCCAAGGTCCAGTTTTCATTCTTATTTTTGACCTTAGACTTATGATACCCAAAATTGGAATCGATGAGATGGTAGAGATCATTGAACCCTCAGTTCTCTGCCACTATTCTATTAAAACGGTTGTCTTAAAGTTCATGAATGACTTTCCAATTGTCTAATATACTAACATTTTTCTCAACATCACCAAATTTCCAATGTGGAAGGAACTTTGGAAACTCTAAGTCCAAACCATACATAAGAATGAATCCCAATTCAATCATGTAACTTTTGGAAGAAAAAGGAGGAGGAGAAGGAAGAGGAGGAAGAGTAGGAGGAGGAGGAGAAGGAGGAAGAGGAGGAGGAGGAGGAGGAGGAGAAGAAGAAGAAGAAGAAGAAGAAGAAGAAGAAGAAGAAGAAGAAAAAGAAGAAGAAGAAGAAGAAAAGAAAATAGAATTATTGTTCCAGTTTAAAAAAATCAAATTACATTTTATTTTTCATTTAACATATATTTATTTTGTCTTCCTCTCACCCATTCTCACCCACCTTGGAGTAGAGAGGGGGAAATAAAAATAAATAAATAAAACATTTGTTACCTATGTGCCCATTTAGAAAAAGAAATTCTCATATTGGCATTGCTCAAAAATGTGTATCTTCCATATGTTTACTTGTTCCAGACGGTCCACAGTCTTCTTATTTACTCATCTCCATCTGATGACAAGGATAATTTCATTTTGTCTATATATTCAAAGCCTGGAACATAATTGCTACTGAATAAAATAATTGTTAATCTATAGAAGTGTCTTATCTGCAGCATTTGACACTAGAATGGCTCCTTCATCTCAGTACTTTCTTCTCTACTTACTTCTGAAGCTCTAATCTTTACTGGCTCTGCTTCAATTTCTCTCCCAGGCTTTTAATCAAGTGATTCTATTTTGTAATTTTTTACAAAGGATGTTGTCCATGACTCTGGCCTTCTTCTTTGCTCTGTATGCCCACCTTCTCTTACAAAATTTATTTAACCCTTTAGTTTAAAATGCTATTTTCCCATTGATCTATATCAGGACTTTTCAACTGAAAGTAATTGCTTTCCCTTACAATCCTATATGTTTTATTTTATGCATTCAAAATTCTTTTTTTTTTCCTGAGAAGAGGTTCTTAAACTTCTCCAGATTAGCTAGGAGCTCCATGTTGCAAAAAAAAGTCAAGACCTTATATTCAAGAGTCTAGATTTTGAATTGTGAACTCTTTTTCTGTACTGAACAGTGATCTCTCCAGTTATCTCTGAACCTTTTCTGTCTATAAGGTCTACCAATATCTTCATCTCAATATTTCTGAAGACTGACTTCTTTTCTTTCTATAAAAAGCCATATTTCCACATTTTCTATTTAGTTATTTCTGTCATTAGTAACACTATTGACATAGTCTACTCCTTTCCCTGTTTTTTTTTTCTGTTTCTTTGTTTTAATTATTATTTTTTATTGCTCAGTTAAGTCAGAGAATCAGTATTACTTTATGTTTGTCCATAGAATAGTCACAAAATCTCTTAATTTTTCATATGTAAAATAAGGATTGGCCTAGATGATTTCAAAGTTTCATTGATACTCTAAAATTGAGATCCTTTTAAATCTGAATCTTGCCCTTTTGCTCTTAATACATTTTCACATTTCACTCACCAACAAATTGTTGGCTCTACCTGTGAAACTTTCTTCTCTTTCCCATTGTCATCATCACTTTAGTGTGGACCTTCATTACTACATTCTTGTCTTATTAAAAAGTCTACTTAGTCCAATACACTGTCTACTTTCTTTAACATTTTTTCCTATGAAATAAAGACTGTTTTAGAAATCTTTTTTTAGGGATTTCTAGGGATGACTAAACTAACTCAGCTTCTGGGACTGAACTGCTATGATTGCAGTTGAGTATAAAATTCACCTAACCCTTTATGTCTTGGCGGGCCCTGCTCACATGGAACATCTACCAATCTACCCAGGAACTCTGCCCTAATTAAACATATTGTCATTTTACCTTTTACCACATACATAATTAACTCTCTTCTTTCTACCTCTTGCTCTTGTAGTATAAAAATTGAATAATTTATAGTTCTATTTACCATGTTAATGACTCTTTAGATCAAAATTAAATTTTCTGGTCACCATTTCACTATAAGTACTATATCTTCCTTTAGAATTCAAGCTCCTTGAAGATGGAGTGTTTCACTTCTGAATTTTCCCAGTGACTAGCACATTTATAAATATTGAATCATTGGTTCCTTCCATTTAATGGGACCTCTCCATAAGGTGGCTTCAGCTACAATGAGGTACCTCCTCAAGGATAGCACCAGTTGATAAGGCCATGATATTTTTATGCATTGTTTACATGTCAATATTTAAACTTGATACTTATGAAATAGATTGACTTTCATGTTGGTAATTTTAGAATACTTGAAATCATATGTGCAGAAGCTACAAAGAGGAAAGTACAGTCAAGCTAAAATTAGAAAATGAGAAGTCTATGGGCAAGTTGGAGTTTGTGAAATATTGTCATCTTGCCATCCAGTCTAATTATTTTCAGGACTATAATTAGATTATCTGTTAGATAATATTTCAAGTACTTTCCAAAGTAAAGGGGGGAAAAAGCTCTTACTCTCTGATTCTATGTCTCAAGGTTATTTGCTTAACTGGAAAATTTGAATTCTTTGAATAAGGGTCAAGCATGGAAAAATACTCTTTGGAAATCATTAAGTGACCATAATGAAATCAGTATTTTTTTTTCAGAATTTAACATGAAAAAGACAAAAAGAAAAGGAACACAGTGGGGATCTGTTAGAAATATTGGAATTAAAATTAAAATAACATCAGAGGATAATTTAGGATGACACAAAATAACTAGGCTATCTCTTTTAGAGGACTAAACATCAAAAAGTTTCTATATAATGACATTTAATGGTGCTGAGAAATGCTGTTTTTGTTCTTGGATCACAATAGAAAGAGATGAGAAAATCAGAGCCCCCAAAGATGAAAATGAGGAAAAATGATCAGAACCAAATTTTTTTTTTCTTTTTTTTGTTTGAACCATTTTTTTTTTTCTTATGTTGATCACAAATTCAGAGTCAGACAAGTCCTTGGAAATTATCAAGTTCAGACCTGTCTATTGACAGATGAGGAATGTGAAACCTGAAACAGTTCAATGAACTTGGCAAAGGTGGCCAAATACTTAAAATTTACAAAGTGATATAAAATATATATGCAAAGATTTGATAAAACTACATATATATATGTATTTCTTTTTTCCGTTTTTTCTTTCTCCCTCCCTCGCATTTCCCCCTCTATTTTTCTCCCTTCATTCCTTCCTTCTTCTCTTTCTCTTTTCTTTCCTTCCTCCTGCTCTCCCTCCTTCTTTCCTTCCCTCCCTTACTTCTTTCCTCTCCTTCCTCTCTCCCTGCCTTTCTTTCTCCCTTCTTCTCCCTCTTTCTCTCTTCTTCCCTTGCTCCCTGCCTCCCTCTTTCCCTTCCTTATTTCTTTCCTTCCTTTATTTTTCCTTCCTTCCTTCCTACTTTCCTTTCTTCCTTCCTTCATATCTTCCCTTCTACCTTTTTTCTTACTATCTGCTTTCTTTCTTTCCTTCCTTTCTTCTTTTCTTCTTTCCTTCCTTCTTTCCTTCCTTCCTTTCTTCCTTCTTTCTTTCCTCCTTCTTTACTCCCTCCCTCCCTTTCTTCTTCCCTTCTTCCCTCCCTCCCCCTCTCTTCCTTTCTTCCTTCCTTCCTTCCTTCCTTCCTTCCTTCCTTCCTTCCTTCCTTCCTCTCTTGATTTCTTTCTCTTTCTTCCTTTCTCCTATTATTTCTCTCATAGCTACTTACATATCTACCTTCTTATTTGAACATCACAACAGTAGTTTTAAGTAGTTGTGAGATGTATTCCCTCCATTTTATAGACAAATAAACTGAGGTTGGGAGGTTAGGTGATTTAGCTATGGCAATTCTGATGTGAAGAATCCAGCCTTATTGATCTCAACTATACTATACTCTTTGCACTAAGTGATACTGATTCTCTTGAGGAAAGTAAAATAGCTCAGTACACATTTCACTTTAAATTCTAATGTTCATTACCATAAAACAGGAAGAAATAAAATATGGCCTTTACAGGTGAGGAGCACACCAGGAAAGCACAGAGGAAATATATTCATATGATTTACTATTTATTTGAAAATATTTATTTGAAGATCTTTTGGGGACCTCCCTGTTCAACTCTTTCACAATATATTCCTTTATTCTGTGGACTGACATTGTATACTTCTATTGTTGTTTCTTTATGCTGATCCCATAAACTCTTTCAGTCTATCCATTGCCTAAAAATAATTTTAAACCTAAAACAGAAACTGTTCATATTGAAATCAATACTGCAAACACCATAATAGGAACTAAGCCAGGGAATGAAATATGGCATCAGAACATGCACTTCTTAAAACTCCTAATTGAGTAATCTTAGATCCCTTCCCCTTTCTGAGTTTACATTTCATGAGTTAATTACTGGGTTAGGTAATCTTTAAGAATTATTCAAATTCTGAGTCTATGGTCCACATATGCCAATAAAAATATTCTATAATCAAAATGCCATATCTCCTCCATAATGGATTTGAGGATCAAAGTATATTTAATCTAATTATATGGATAATTGCATTTTCAAGGTTGAAAGAAAGCTTTACTTGCCCAAATTTATCAATTAAGGATTATTATGAAGTCATATCTACTCAGGACACTAGTACTTAAAAAAAAAAAAAAAAAGCATTCGGGGGCAGCTCAGTGGATAGAGTACCAGCCCTGAAATCAGGAGGACCTGATTTCAAATCAGACCTCAGACATTTAACATTTCCTAGCTTTGTAACTCTGGGCAAATCATTTAATCCCAAATGCCTCAGCCAAAAAAAAAAAAAAAAAAAGCATTCAAATTTTATCAGAAAGTGCAGATAAGTGTCTTCCCTCTTCTTCTGAATACTACTATCTTTGGCCAATCCTTCTACTTTATCATGATACAGGCAATCAACTTGCACAATCATTTTGCAGATTCATTGTAGCGAGACAAGCCTTACGAGTTTATCCATAGACAAATACATCCATTTGGTAAAGGATAATAGATTCCCTATCCTGGACAATTCAATTATTTTTAGAGTTTAAACTTTTATTTAGATACCTAGTTAACAAAGATTTATATCTGTAATTATATTTGCTCCAAGATTAGAGGTAAATATGTGTTGGGCAAAAATAATGAATCAAGATATAGAAAACTCAAAGTCCAGTGTGTGTGTGTGTGTGTGTGTGTGTGTGTGTTTATAACTCTTCTACACACTGCCATTATAAAAGAGAAGAAATTGAATTAGCCTCATTTAACTGACGCTTATTATATAGTACAATACAATAAGAAATAAAGTTAGGAAGACACAGGCTAGTTGGATTAAGAAAGTTGCAGTCTGTGTTTGTTTATCCTTGTCTTTAATCTCAGTCTGTCTCTTTTTCTTCTATCTTTCTCTCTTTTCTCTGAATTTTTTCTTTCTCTTTTCTCTGTTTCTCTCTTCTTTATTTCCTTTCTCCTGCCCCTCTCTATCTTTTTGTTCTCTTTTTTCTGATTCCTTCTCCTCTCTTCATCTCCCTCTCTATCTCTGTCACTTTATTTATCCACATTGTCATCCCTGATAAAATATGGAGTCCTTGCAAGAAAACACTTATTAAGTTGTGATTTTATATCCCAAGTGCATAATGTCACAGAGCATGGCACATAGTAAGTTCTAAGTAAATGCATGTTGATTGATTGGCTTTTGACAGATTGATTTTATCTGTGAAATATTCTATAATCAAAATGCCATATCTCCTCCATAATGGATTTGAGAATGGATAATTACATTTTGATCTTGACTTTGAATCAGGTGTTCGGGTTTCTATCTCTTAATCATTTTAAGACATTTTAGCACATTCACTTCCCGACTATAGGCTTTATTTTGGATTGTTATTCAATCATTTCAGTCACATCTGAGTCTTCATGTCCACATGTGGTGTTTTCTTGACAAATATACTATAATGGTTCATCATTTCCTTATGTAGCTCATTTTATAGATGAGGAAACTGAGGCAAATGATTAACTGAGGTTAAATGATTTTCAGAATCACAAAGCTTGTATCTGAGGCCAGATTTGAACTCAGGAGGATGAGTCTTTCTAATTCCTGCCTCCACACAATATTCTATACTCTATTACCTGATTAACCCTGGACTTTATTTTATGAATGTGCAAAGTTAAGGAATTTGATTAGATGTCATGCTATGTCTTCCTTTCCTAGGAGTCTATGAATCTAAAACAATGAACAAATAAACAGAAAAGTTTTTAGAATAGTTGAAATACAATTCCTTTTGTGAGTGATAGGGAGTTTCTTCTTTTTATACAATATGGAACCTATTGATTATTCACTTACACAAAGTTCTAACGTTATTATTTTTCTGATTTCCCTGATTACAAGTGATTAGGATCACTTCTTAACAGTGCTGGAAAGGTCCTCAATGGCCATGTATTCTAATTCCATTATTTTAAAGATGAAAAAAATGTTTAGATAGGTCTAATAATTCCCCAAAAGTAGTTTATAGAAGAGGTGAGATTTGAGTCTAGATCCTCTGACTGCAAAGTCAAGATCCTTACATCATGTTATGTGGATAGATAAGCAATGGAAGTGTCAAAGGACAAGATTGGGGTTGTCCTTCTTGGTTTGCTCTCATTTCTGATTTCTTTACTTCTCAATTCTTTTGGGAAATTTGTGGATTGATGCAGAATTTATCATTGTTTTGTCCCTTGAATATCTTTAGTACAACAATCTTTTACTTCAAATTTCTGATTAAAGTAATTTAAATTTAACATATAATTTTCATATATGTGTGTATATACAGACATGTTTACATTATATATGTATACATACACATACATACACACATGTATACAAAAGCATATACTTGTGGTTTATTTTTGATTAGATAATTTAATATTTCTATTTTCCACTGCAAAAGTTTATACAATATACACACACATACACACATATATGTATGTATTATATCATATATCATGTATGTTATGTGATAATATAGTTTGCATATTATAATAATGTATGTAACATATAATGTGTGATCTTTTAATCCTTTGGCATGTATCTCTGATAGTACTCTTAATGAGCTTCTGTAGTATTTGATATCTGTGCTTAGAGTATTCCTTGAAAGTTTTATCTTTCCTCTTATGGTGTTTAACTATAACAAAAACTTCTGTGTACTCTCTTTTGAGTAGGCACTGAAAGCTTTTTACACTTTCTGTTAAATATTCTGGGGAAATGAATTTGTTCAGAATGGCTATGAGAAAAACATTCTA